>NC_089750.1:45029026-45119026 GCF_040412425.1 Macrobrachium rosenbergii | reverse complement strand
GATCTTAATAGCTACTGAGGCTAGAGGGCTGCAAATTGGTATGTTGATCATCCACCCTCCAATCATCAAACCTACCAAATTGCAGCCCTCTAGCCTCAGCAGTTTTTATTTTATTTAAGGTTAAGGTTAGCCGTGGATCTAGCGATGCCAGCCGCCGACGCATCTTCACTTGACCGCATCTGGGAAGCAATTGAACGGTGCCCGGTTGTGGCTAAGAGTTTCATACTGCAGCGCATCGAGAGTTTCATACAGCATTATACGCTGCACCGAAAACTCGATTGCGACAAAGAAACTTCGGCACATTTTTTGCTTGGTTTTTTCGTTCCCAGAAAAGACCAGTGTGGGATTACATGTAGATTCCATCATGTGAATTGTAATATGAGTTTCGGGAAAAATCCTCTGCGATCGCGCGAACTATATTTAAAGCTTTGTAACTGGTGCCACTTCATTGATTTTATTCTCCTCGCTGTCAGATATCTGGCTTTTTCTGCTTATCTGATTCACCTCTTGTTTCGTCTGTTGTCGTGGAGGTCCTACGAGCTGCGGCTTGCTGTCTGTCTCAGGTCCTCCTTAATGTGACCTTGAGGCCTCTCTCTCTCTCTCTCTCTCTCTCTCTCTCTCTCTCTCTCTCTCTCTCTCTCTCTCTCTCTCTCACACACACACACACACACACACACACACACACACACACACACACACACACACACACACACACACACACACCAATCTTTTAGGTTCTTCCTGCTGTCATCTAATATTAATTTTCTGAATTATAAATTTTTGTGTTCAGTACTTGTGGAATTTAGGATCACTCCCGAACACGTATCCTATGCTGAGGCCCATAAGTGCTGTCTTCTTACAAGCATATACTGTACAGTGTGTATACCGCTAACCTGGTTTTATTCCCATTGCGTTGTCGGTTTCAGTAACGCATCCACTTTCTCGTTTTTCTAATTGATACAAGGTGGATGGCCGTTTCGTCTCATTTACCTGGGAGGTTTTTTGAGATAACGTTTTATAAAAAAAAAAAAAAAAAAAAAAACAGCGTCACTGATCTTTGTGTTGTGGGATAGTATCAGTCATTGTTTTTCTTGCTAATTTATCTTTGATACTAAGATGATTTCGCGAAAGAAGAATAGGTTGTTTGTTGGAATATTTTAAACCTGTTTGGGAGTCACAGAGATGGTGTGATTGCCGTTCTTAGAGTGCGTACTCCAGTGGTATGTGTTCATGTCGTATATTATGTGTACTGTGATATGTATGTGTGTGTTTGTTCACGTGTTCTATCACTGTCATGTTTCTTGGGGCCTTTGGTTGGTAAACTTTGGTTTAACGCCGAATATTTTGGTTGACTTTCTGTTACGTTTAATTTACCATTTATATATATATATACACATATACAGTATATATGTGTGCATGTATATATGTATATATATATACTCATACATATACTGTGCATACATTATACATATATATAAACATATACATATATATAAACGTTGTACGAAATTTGCGTTGAACACGTGTCCATAATTCAGTTTTAGCGTATTCTAAGACGCAAAATGACTTCTCTTGTATTGTGAATGAGATTACTGGATCTGAAAAGAGACAAAAACAAAATTGAATAAATTTAATTAATTATATTAAGATTAACAGAAGAAAACTTCACACTTTTAGCTTTTAAACGGTACCTGTGCTATTTAAGTGGTACCAGTTCAATCATGCTGCCATTTGTAGTTCATGATACGAGAGTTCGTAGAATTTGGCATAGACCTTTGAAACACCATATAGCCTATATATACATATTTATATAGTTAGTTCATATGTATCCGATGTATAGCCCATAGTATTACTAGATAAATTTAATTGCTGTTGTTACACGCATATCACTCGCCATAATTGCTAACAGATACGGAAAGAATTACGTAGAAATATCAGACAGGTTGTTTTGTTGGGTACACTGTGGAGGCCTCCTGCCCAGTAACGTTAGGTTGTAAGTTCAGATGATAGGCCTAGGGTGGAGAATTCAGATCATTGCCCTTGGGCAGGAGACTTTGGTGGGACAGTCAGTTATCGTTTAATTCACGTTTACCATTGTAGATCATTTCCAGACCTTAATATGGTAAAAGGTGGCCCTAGAAATCAAGTGTAACCTGCTGGATATCGCACATACCTCTGAATTGGAATCCTCCCGCTGTTACTGTGGGTTTCTCCAGCAGATGTTTTTGTAAATGATAAACTAACTATCTCTAATGAAGGATGGTAGCGTCGCTGAAATATGTCTCTGGTTAAGAATTTTCATGATTTGGAATTTATACCACGTAGCCAAGTACATATGCTTTATCGTATATGAGCGGAAGCAAGCATTGCCACAATGACATTATTTGTGTCAGTTCGATCAGCATGTTTAAATAATTCCAGGTAAAACGACACCAGCTCTTACCCTGTCTGAAGTGACGTATCGACATGAAAAGTGACCTTTTCCAGAGCACTCCGTAGGATGCCGTATGCGCATATGTGTGATCTTTCATTCGAGATACATTTTGGGGACGAGGTATTTCGAAATGAACTGAAGGCTGCGCTTGGGCTTTCACCTAATGGCAAGTTATGGATTTTGATGACGTAATTGGTTAATATTTTAGCCACATTGCCATTTATTGAAAAGCCCGTTTCACTGACTGGGCAAATATATTTTCCATGGTATCCACAGCTCTCTCTCTCTCTCTCTCTCTCTCTCTCTCTCTCTCTCTCTCTCTCTCTCTCTCTCTCTCTCTCTCTCTCTCTGAACTAAATTACAAGGCACTCAGGCGAATAAAGGTTACATTTATAAATATAAAATGTAGCACATATATCTAAAAAATGAAAATAGACATTTAAGAAAAAGTAGAAATAATGAAAATGTAACAGGAGAGAAATAATGATCTTACTGAAAATTAAAAAGAAAAGCACACACTGTTCGTAAGTGTAAACAATCTAACAGGAGAAACGTTACCACATCCATACATACACCCATATGTATAATATATATTAATATAATGTGCATATATATATATTAATATATGTATTATATATATATATATATATATATATATATATATATATATATATATATATATATATATTTGTATGTATGTATGTAGATAGATAGATAGATAGATAGATAGATAGACATGCACGGACGTGTAGCGTATTTACTATTGATGAAACACCTCCAAGTTTTTTTTATTGCTTGTAATGAGTTGAGGTTTAAAATTGGCGATTAGTTTTCAATAACTATGATGGTCTTGACGCGCTTGACATAGATTTAAATAGATCGTTTGTTTATTTGTTGTTGAATGGTGAAATTACCTTCCTCGTATTTCGGGAGAGTATATGAAATTCCATGTAGGCACGAAGACGATGCTACGAAAGTAAAAGATTCATGTCGGGTATATTATTTAAATACTTATTTATTTATTTATTTTTTTTTTCGCATGGAGTACTTTCAATCTTTTTTTTTTTTGTACGTCCGTGAAACGTGAAGTTATATTTTATGACTGTATGTAGAATTTTCTTCATTTTAAAATAGGAATGCAAAAATAAGCAAAGCAGCCTGAATCCAAGTTAGCCTTAGCAATAAAAAAGGCCAGATTAAGAAAATTGAATGAAATTTATTAAACGTAATGCGTTTTCCATGCATTAGTTATCAGCTCACAGAGAGAGAGAGAGAGAGAGAGAGAGAGAGAGAGAGAGAGAGAGAGAGAGAGTAAATCTCAAGATAAAGTAGGAAATAATTTGATTCAAAACTGTACAAAACTTACCCGAATGGTGCATTTTGAGAATAATGAATCCGAACAATAATGGTTGCTTTTATGATAGAACATGCTTTAATTTTTCTCCGGGTTAAAGGCATAAAAATATTTTCCAGGTTTTTCCAAGGTCATTCTCAAGGTCCCGTATTCAGCTGTATTGATTGACATGTGGAGGGGTGTGTATATGTTATTATGGGTTAGGGAAGGGTTAGATGAATTGGTAGAATGTAAGGGGAAGGTTAGACTTGGGTGTACGTTGTACTGTATATATATGTTACTGTATTTTATCGACCAGTGTCATTTCCATTTCTTTAGAAAAAGGTTAAATTTTTAACTTGAGGAATGAGGCGTGCTTTATAATGTGACTGATTTCATTATATTGATTGCCTAATTTTTCATTCTTATTTAGCGAAGTGAGTTGTTAATTTAATTGCCTAATTTTTTATTCTTATTTAGCTTTGTTACTTTGTTACTTCTGTGGTACTTATAGTTTAGACACTTCCCAGTGTAGATCCCTCAATCTGAACTGCTGCCTTCGTTTTGTATTTTAATTTGTTCAGCTTCGTGAAAGTGATGTTTTTATTGGCTTTATTTATTTTCTCAGGATAATAATGTCAGACTTTGTCCAGACTACAAATATCATCATAAAGTTTGCGCCTCGTTTATTCAAATGAACAGAAGTGCAGTTTTCACGTAATCGGTTTTACGGTGTTTATAATATTAGCACATATTGTACTGGCCAGCTTATTTTATATAAAGCAAAACAATGTATATTTCATGCCAGTCAGTGTCTATTTAGCTGTTAATTTTGTTGTGTTATTTTTTCAGCTATTTGTTTACACACACATATATGTGTGTGTATATATATATGTATATATATAATATATATACATATATCTATATATGCATACATATATATACATACATACTGTACATATATACGTATATATATATATATATATATATATATATATATATATATATATATATATATATATATATATATGTGTGTGTGTGTGTGTGTGTGTGTGTGTGTGTGTACATACATACATACATACATACATACATACATACATACATACATATATATGTATATATGTGTGTGTAAGCAAGTAATTGAAAAATAACACAACAAAATTAACAGCTAAATAGACACTGACTGGCATGAAATATACATTGTTTTGCTTTATATAAAATAAGCTGGCCAGTAGAATATGTGCTAATATTATGAACACCGTAAAACCGATTACGTGAAAACTGCACTTCTGTTCATTTGAATAGACGAAGCGCAAACTTTATGATGATATTTGTAGTCTGCACAAAGTCTGACATTATTATCCTGAGAAAATAAAAAAGCCAATAAAAACATCACTTTCACGAAGCTGAACAAATAAAAATACAAAAATGTACAGCAATACAGATTGAGGGATCTACACTGGGAAGTGTCTAAACTATAAGTAACAAGGAAGCTAAATAAGATTAAAAAAAAACATGTACAGTATATACATATATATATATATATATATAATATATATATATATATATATATATATATATATATATATATATATATATATATATATATATATATATATATATATATATATATATATATTATATATATTATATATATATATATTATATATGTGTATTTATATATATATATATATATATATATATATATATATATATATATATATATATATATATATATATATATATATGTATGTACGTATGTATGTATATAACGTATAACGTTCATGGAAATTGTGTAGCGAGAGTTGGTATTATGAAATATCCGTATGACCATGAGATCTATATTTTGAACATGTAGTCAAAGAAACGTTAAATGTAAAAGAATTTGATATTATTTTATCAGTATGGCATGTATTGCGGAGCTTAAACTTCAGACAGTAAATTGAAGTGTTCATAAAAAAAGTCCTCAGGAAATTATCAGAAATCTTTGAGCCAAGAAAACTTTCTTGATAAGCTAAGTTTTCGTTTCACGACAAGGTCTTTTCTCACGGAGTGCATAGAGCGTGCTGGACAGCGAGTCCTGGCTGGTCTTTGTTAACAAAATCAAGGGGTTGCCAGTTCGAAGAAATCTGCAATTACTTTTTTCAGCGTCGTAATCCCGAATCTCTGGTACTGAAGAGAGAGAGAGAGAGAGAGAGAGAGAGAGAGAGAGAGAGAGAGAGAGTCTTGATAATGTAGTGGAACTCCTTTGGGACATGATATTTTCAGGCTTTCTGCGGCCTGATTTCCAAGCGATTTTCTTGACATCTCGAAAACCGGCTTAGCATAAAGGTCGTGTCGAAGGTTATGCATACTACAGTATTTGGGAAGTTTAAACCCATCTTATTGTGGCACCAAGTAAAAAAAAAAGTTCTTAGTATCGGTAACTTAAGGAAATGGAATGCTATGGAACATAGAACACATTCGGAGACGTGTCTACATTTCTGTAGGCTTACCCGAAATTTGAAGGCTATATTTTGGAACTGGTGTGTTCAGTGCCCCGGTAGCATGATTGCGTGTAATTGTCTTAATATTTCCGAAAACATCCTTTTTCGACGTAACTCCAACGACGGTCTCCGTAGATTAGGATTCCCAGGAAGTCTTGTCCTAGTATGATAGATCAAAAACTGATGTCAGAGGAGTCACAGGTTTTGCTGTGAGGTTACTTAACATAAGAACCAGGACCACCACCACCACCACCACCACCATTGCTTCAGAACAGAACTATCACCAGCGATATTATTCGCCGAGATTTTAAGTACTAGGTACCAAAGCATATCGAGTTCTGGCAACACCTAATGATTATTAAGACTGAGAGAGTGTACACGCATGGCAATTTAAAAAATGTTAATGTAAATTCGTAACCGTCATAGCTTTCCCGTACCCAGTGTCCGAAGCCGGTTATAGGGTTTTGAAGAGGATGTCTTCACCGCTTTGTGTGTGCTCTCGTAGGAAACATCACACAACCGCTTTTACTCATTAACTTCAGAAGCATCCTCACAGGAGTTGGCTTTGCATATTAGCCGCTGTTGTTTGATACCTACTTGCATTTTCTAAATATCGCTTAGCTTTTCCAAGCATTGACAGTGTATTATATATGTGCTGTAGTGATTGCCTTTTAAGAAGGCATCAGGCCATCGCTGAATATTTAAAGGCCAACAATACTCTCATCACTAAGCAAAAGGCCTTGGTGAGCTTTGGGGGTCTGTTCTTGAACTTATGCTCGATTTAAGCATAAGCTGGTTTTATTTTCCGTTAGTTATCATATCGCGCTGTTATAGATTTTTTTATAGCGAGAGAGAGAGAGAGAGAGAGAGAGAGAGAGAGAGAGAGAGAGAGAGAGAGAGAGAGAGAGAAATTCAAACTCTTGTCCTTCATACAAGATAATATTCCTGGCAATTCCCGTAACGATATTGAAGTTAGGGGAGGAGACAGGAGGTCAAACATTCAGTCAAATACCTACTTCCAGCAGTAATACAAACAAAACAAGTGGAATTAGCAGGAGCAGAAACCGAGAAATTGTACCTCCTGGAAGGTTAGGAGGGAGGGAAAAAGCCTTCGCCTCCTGTCTTCAAGAAATGACTTGACGTCCTGGAACTTTTCCAAAAACCTCTAGAGAAAAGTATAACCACCCCCCTCTCTCTCTCTCTCTCTCTCTCTCTCTCTCTCTCTCTCTCTCTCTCTCTCTCTCTCTCTCTCTCTCTCTCCAGTTATCATTTTTAATATCCCTTTATCCTTATATGCACTTGTATTTCATGGGGGTTTACACTAACTTGTACACATATTCCTGTACTCGTTATAGCTGTGTGAATTCATAATATATATGCATATATATGTGTCTGTGTGCATGTATGTGAATATTGTAGTAAAACTTTATGCTGTTTGTAATATGGTGATATGCTCTTCCATTTTCTGAACCTCAGTTCCTCCCCCGCCTCCCTTCTCTTTCTCACTAAACCCGACTCCTTGAGTACAACTACGACTTGTCTTGACCTTGACAGCAGTGGCCCCGGAGAACAGTAGCAGCCAATCGCTATCCTGTGGGAGGTGCCACGCCCTTCCCTGGCAGCAACGGCGGCAGCAGCAGCCAGTCAGGGAATTCCTGGATTATTCCTCCTCCTCTTCCTCCTCCTCCTTCTCCTCCTCCTCCAATGTCCTCATTTTATTTTATTTTTTTTTTTTTTTTGTACACTGGGGAATCTTGGCCCCCGACCACCTCCTTTCATTCTACATCTTTCTACCTTGGTTGGTCAGTAATGCTAATGATTTAATTCTTCAGTTCTATACGTTTTCCGATGCTTATTATACGGCTTTGTTTAGTTTTTCATTAGTTATGTATTAATTTTTCTTCTGTTAGTTTATAAGTTTGTAGTTTCCATGCCGCTGCTCTTCCGTATCCCAAAAAGCTTGGAGAAGTTCCTCCAGGTTTTGTGGAATTTTCTTTGCCGCTTCCTTAACCATCCATGGCCGTTCTTCCCTGGATTTCTTTGTTCCTCGGACTTCCTCATTGCTGCTTCTCTCTTTTCCTCCCTCTGCTGTCTTCCCTTCTCTCCTCCCTCCCTTCCCATTCATTGAATCCTTGCCAACTCCGAATGGAGGGTGGGCGATGTAAAGTTAAATAAAAGAAGTTGTATGGGTGTCTATAGCTGGGAAGTTTCCCTTCGGAGTCGTTGTTATGTAGAATGTAAGGGAAATGAAAAGAATTTTATCGAGGGAATATAGGAAGGAAAAATGGGGTTGCTTGTCTTTTGTCTGGCTAGTTTTAACTGCAGTGGACTGGGAAAACCATAAATATAATTTCTCTCTCTCTCTCTCTCTCTCTCTCTCTCTCTCTCTCTCTCTCTCTCTCTCTCTCTCTCTCTCTCTCTCTCTTAGTGCAAGTGGGAACGCTGTCGGGTTACACGTGCTTCATCATGGGACGAGGATGAACAATATTAGTACCTTTCCATATAGTTTGGGCAGTGGGCCTCTTTTTACCAAAGCAGTGAATTATGTATTTCATTCTTTGAAGTAGGAATGGAGAGAGAGAGAGAGAGAGAGAGAGAGAGAGAGAGAGAGAGAGAGAGAGAGAGAGAATTTATACTTTAATCTTGAGGTTTTGGAAAAGTTCCAGGGTGTCACACACACACACACACACACACACACACACACACACACACACACACACACACACACACACACACACACACACAGAGAGAGAGAGAGAGAGAGAGAGAGAGAGAGAGAGAGAGAGAGAGAGAGAGAGAGAGAGCTCTTGAACGAACTGTGTTTCGTCAAAATTGAAACTCATAATCAACTGGAGGTGCCAAAGTTACGTTATGCTAGCCTGAACTGAAACTGTTTGCTTGTGACCAGGTGCTGTTTTATAATACAGTACCACTGTATTCTAAAATAGGAAACCCCAGTGTCCTATTAAGTGACGTATAGCCCAAAAATGTTAAGCATACAACCATTTAGGGTCATGTTTTAAATTAAGTTTTGTGAGGCCATTCAACCGCTCGAGGGTTGGGTGAAATTGGGATTTTTCGTAATATACTCATTGAGATTTTTCATCGGGTATGGAATATGACTTATTTTTTTAAACGACTTCCATTTTGAAAAGAAACAAACAGACATTGATATATTGAAATCCTAGTGATGATCTGGTCGTTCGTTTCATTATGCTTGAAGAATTCCTACCCCTGGGGATGTGATGCAGTTAGGTGGCAGACGTAGTATACTGTAGTGTGTTCATGCCATCAGAAGTGGCGATAATATGCTCTATTGCTCAGTTACTGAAATAGATAACAATAAACCGTATATCTTTGTAAATGTAATTTATAGTTTAGTTGGTTTAAAAAAGAACTATATATGTTGTGTTGTTTTAGCGAATATTTTGATTTTAGAGCAAGTATAGAAATTTTAGGCGCTGCGTAATTTTGATTCGTTGTGGTGACTTTTTTTTTGTTTCTTTTAATATGCTGCAGTAAATTTCAACTTTTGTGCTTCACATTACCATCAAAATCGGTATTCATGCACGAAAAATTAATTTTTTGTTGACTGATTAAAGAAAAATGTTCACTAAATGAGTTTTCTTAATCCCTAAAGTCTTTGCATCTTTTTCTTGTAAATTAGTAGCTGTATAAAGCAATATATATATATATATATATATATATATATATATATATATATATATATATATATATATATATATATATATATATATATATATATATATATATATATATATATATATATATATATATATAATATACCTGGATATAAATAAAAAAATCGGGGTATCGTAATGTTGCACTATTCTAATAAGATTGTAAATGTGAGTAACTTTTTACAGCAAATAGAAATTTTTGGTAGCATCAAATCGTCATTGTCATTTTGACATTTTATTTGTGCTGCCTTGCGTTTTTATCATGCTGCAGTAAAGTGCAACTGTTCAGCTTGAAATGACACTAAAATCGGTATCTTAGTATGTAAACTTATTTTTACACTGACCAATTAACAAATCAAAATTTTTCTAAAAGGACACGCGTTTAGCGAGAACTAGGTACATCATGGTGTTATACTAAAAAATTTAGCCAGGTATAGATTTGATTTTATATAATAAAGGTTTCAACTATTAAAAAAAACAAATGAAACATCTTAACGCTGACCATACTATTTCATTATGCTCTGAGAACCCTTCTTCTTGGTTCACACCCTTGGACAAAATGAAGGTAAATTGAAGGTGTCCACTACCATTATATTAAAATTATTAAGGTAAAGAATACAATAAGCATCTTAGGGTTGAATTTATCATTGGTCCGACGTCGAAGATGGGGGAATAGCAGTAATTCCTCAGCACTTACCTCGATCCCACCGAGTGAAAGCATTTATTAAGTATTTCTCTCTCTCTCTCTCTCTCTCTCTCTCTCTCTCTCTCTCTCTCTCTCTCTCTCTCTCTCTCTCTCTCTCTCTTAAAACTTTAAAGAAAAAAGTACCCACATTTTTAGTCCTATAAATGCTAAGGCATTAAGTTCTTTGAAAAGGAACTATGAATTTCAGAAGTCAGGTCAGAATAAAAAATCATATTTCCGGAATGGAGGCCAAATGTGTTAGAATTGTTTCTAGCTCTGGCGATTCCCTTGTGCAAAAGCTGAGGAGAGTGTTTTCTTCCTTCGTCTTTTCTCGTTCAAGGGAATGGATCGGAGATTCCAGCAAACGAGAATTTCCCTTCATGAAAAATGTTTTCCGGTAATAGAAGGTACTGAAGAGACTTGTAGCACACTTCTCACAATTTATGTAAACCGTCATCTCTCTGCCTGATATTACAGTAGTTACACCTTGGCTTTACACACTCACATCACACACACACACACACACACACACACACACATATATATGATTGTGTGTTTCTGTCAAGCGAAGGTGTAAGTACTATCAGGCAAAGATATGACATACACACACACACACACACACACACACACACACGTGTGTTTGTGTTACAATACCTTCATTTTCATTTCTTCGTCATTTTTGTCCACTTAGGCAGGTTTTTAGCGTACGTTTCCTTCATTCTTCGCTGTTTAAAACATTATGGCGTGAAATTTGTAATGCCGACGTGATTCTTTTGTTAGTCAGCCAATGAAAGGTAGTTATAAAGTGTCTGTCATGTTATAGTTTTGTTGCTATATTAATTACCAAAACCTCATGGGCCTGTATGCATGAAAATGTCAGGAGATTTTATTCTCATTTGCAAGTTAGCAGTTTCGATCTTTGCTATGGGATTCAGTGGTTTTCGGAGAGGTTTATCCTTCCCTTTTGCAGTGTACTGTTAAGGGTCTGTAACTGCTATGTAAATAATGAAGTGTGAAGGAGACCCCGGTTGAAATCTGAATAAACGACAAGTAGCCTTTAATATTACCTTGATTTTTCTGATACTGCGGCTCTTTCCTCACCCACAGCCACAGCCATGGAGATTTTCTCTTTTATCCCTTCTCCACTACTGTTACTTTCGCAACAAACGTTTCTATGCATTCAATTTTTTTTTCATCCTATCAGTTTCCTTTTCAAGGCAACCTTTTGTTTTTTAAGAAAACTTACTGTGTTCACGCTTTCTTCTTTCCTTGAGAAGGTTATCTTTAAAAAAGCCCATCTGTTACTGCAGCTAGATTACAGGACTTAATGTCTATTCCCCAAAAATTGTCTTCTGTTAAAATACTATCAAAAGCATGTCATTTTAAATCTGGTAGGGACCTGATAATTTGTCAAGTCTTTAGTTCATATTTCTTTTACGTGAAGTCGGTAATACTTAACTGCCATTCCTATTCGACATTAGTGGCAACAACCATTTTGGGGAGTTTCTGTATCATTTTTTTAGAATCCCTTCCAAACTAAACTTATAGTATGAAACCAATAATTGTTACCCAGGGTTCACGTTCAACAGCTGTGCGTTGGTTTTTTATAGTAAATATTTCTCCATCAGTAAAATTCATTGCGTTATTTTTCTTCTCCTGAGGTCACGGCCTTTGTCATTACCAAACTAGGTGACGCTTCAGTGTTGTAAATTAGTCCTTTTTTCCTTTTTTTTTTTTTTTAACTAAGTTCCTTGATGGCCTTTATAGTTTCGCTGTCAGTTTGGGAATCACAACTTGCCGCCGGCATTCCATAGAGAGAGAGAGAGAGAGAGAGAGAGAGAGAGAGAGAGAGAGAGAGACGCCTTGCGTTTGCCCTGAGTTTCGTGTGGACTTCTGATTTTGCCAGCAACTGAATAATTTAAATAATATAACAAAAATAGCTTTGCATTAATGATAAAAAAAACTTAGCATACATGCCATACTACTTGTGTTTGTTTTAGAATATTTACCTGGTTGAGTCCTTCCTTGCCTCTCCCCCTCGCTCGAAGAACTAACGTTTGGTCAGAATTATTGCCGCTCCATTGAACCCTTGGCCCCTTAAGATTTGGAAACTGTTGGCTCTTGCGTATCGCTTCCCGCTCGTACATGGAAATATTGCTCTATTTATCCTCTGTCTTTGGGGACTTGACTTAGGCAAGTGTAAGTTCAGAGTGTGAAGAAGGTTTTGTCGGGCGAACTTTACTGGTGACGATAGAAAGTGAGTGGGATGGACACTTTGTGGTGCTTTGTCAAATCAATAAAAAGGGAACATAACTAGTATTTCAAAAGGAACCTTCATGAATCGAGACAGTCACGTATATGGTCTTGGTCTTGTATTTTGTATATGTGAATTTGCGTTCTCAACTGGCAGTTGAGAAGAAATATAGATAAATATTAAGGTTTACTGTTATGGGACAAGGGAAGAATAATAAAATCTGGCAAGTATCATGACACCCTGTTATGAGTTAAATACAAACAGTTCTCCAGTTACCTAATAGTCTCTCTCTCTCTCTCTCTCTCTCTCTCTCTCTCTCTCTCTCTCTCTCTCTCTCTCTCTCCTTATGCTAAGCACTTTTATCCAATGATGCTCAAGAGCCTCTTAACTGCGTCGTCGTTTCTTCCACGGATATGCAACACAAAGTAGGCTTTATCTCTTCACCCGTATTGTGTGGATCTCTCTATGAGAATCTCTTAAATTTTGAGCCACATGTTTTCGGTATATTTTGTCATTGTCCTTGATTCATGCGATATTTTTAGTTTCTCAAGATGGATTTTCTTGAAAGGTTAGGGTCCCCTAACTCTATTGTAATTATATGGTTTTAATAGCTCCAAGTTAGATGAAGCCAACTTGAGATAAAATTTTTTTTTTTCTCTCTCTCTCTGGTTAAATCATTGTATTCTAACAAACAGAAGGTATGGTTTTAAATAGAGCAGAATTTTAAGGTCAGTACACTGTTCTCTTTAAAATGAAACTCTGTAAATGATTTAGCAACATTACTGGGATGGTGAGTTTTCTCACTCGGAAATACCTGCAGACAAAGTTTGTCCTTTGTTTCGTTGCAATAAATTTTGCTCATCTTTTCAGTTCGTGTTATCATCAGAATATTGTTCACTTACTTCCACATTTGATGTACTTCATTCGTACAACTACACGTTATGAGGCTCATTTCTGTGTATGGCCACGTAATACTTTTATGTTCTGTTCTATTCTCCGCGGGCACGAGATACGTTTCTGCGTCTTAATTTCGCTTATACTTCGATGATTTTGACCTGGGGAAGTCTTTCATAACATTTATTTACTTCATTTAAGAAAGGACGGCATTGTTCGCATTGTTGTCTTTGGAAATACCCCCGTGAGAAATTAGGTTGCCGCAGAGTGGAAGTTACTGGTTGAATCGTGCGCTACTAGCTCTCTCTCTCTCTCTCTCTCTCTCTCTCTCTCTCTCTCTCTCTCTCTCTCTCTCTCTCTCTCTCTCTCTCTGAATTGCAAATTTGGATGGCCGCTACGCTGGTATTCTCCCTCCAAATTCCTCCGCAGCCTCTGATACCTAACTATGCTCATCCTGCTCCTACGAGTTGATTCTGCAATTGATTTTCGGTCTAGTACTTGGGCAAAGTTTGGGTTCTCTCACGGCCGCATTTCTTACCTCCAACCTCTTGCCCTTGAGGCAGTGCTGCTCGGCAGCTGGTATCGTGAGTTTCTTTTCTTCACCACTTTTTATCAGTGGTTACCAGCTTCTCATCGGCAGGGAAAGTCACGAAGTCGACCCCTAGCTAGAGGGAAACGACTTAGGCCTGTTTCCTGCATCTGTTGATTTGAGTATGAATTTCCTTGTAAGAAGGCGACTGTGGTGGGTCGCAACAGGCAGGGAGAGTAGAATGGAATTTGCAACTCTGCCCCAAGAGGCTTGCTGAAATCCACACAGTAGCACTTCGGGGAGCAACCACCTCATAAGGAAAAAAACTGTAGTGTGTATATATATATATATATATATATATATATATATATATATATATATATATATATATATATATATATATATATATATATATATATATATACCCTGTATATGTGTGTGTCTATCTGTCTGTCTCTGTGCGTTATAAAATAACACGTTTCCCACTGTCTTCCTTTTTATGGGAACACCCACAGAGGAAGTCAGTGAAATTTATTTAGCTTTCGAAGAGACCATATCTCATCCTCCTGAGAGTACAGCTAATTATAATTTTAAAGAAGGTTACGAAAAGGTTTGTATAACAGTAGAGAAAACATAGGGTTACCATCATAGTCTTAACAGCTAGAAAACAAAACATTCAGGCGGCGTTTGTTTAAAATTCTAATGAGTTTTGTTCAGAGGAGGAAGGGAGATAGTACCGCCGAAAGCTAAATAAATTTCTTGTTCTTGTGTGCGTGTATGTATGTATGTATGTATGTATGTATGTATGTATGTATGTATGTATGTATGTATGTATGTATGCATGTATGTACGAGTATGATGTATTTATGCTTTGTTTTTTATTGTAGCATCCTTTGGTGTGCTTGGTCGGTGATCAGATGGCATGGAAAATATTTGTTTAGAAATCAGATGGGAATGAAAATGCTTGGTCAGTGATCAGTTGGGATGGGAAGCACTTGGTCAGCGATCGGATTGGATAAAAAAATATTTAGTCGGTGTTCAGCTGGGGTGAAAGGTGATTAGATGAGAAGAAACACACTTGGCCAATGATCAGATTAGACGGAAAATACGTCTTGAGAAACCTGAAGGAATGAAAAATGCTTGGTCAGTAATGTGAAGGACAGGTCAGTGTTCAGAAGTCGAGGAAAGTGTTTGATCAGTGGTGAGATTGGATGGAAAATTCTTGGTCAGTAATCATATGGGGTGAGAGGGTGAGAAATTCTTTGCTAACGATGAGATGGGATGGGAAGTACTTAATGATCAGTTGGGGGGGGGGGAATAATTGGTCAGTGAGCAGACGAAGAGAGAATCAAACTGTCCGGGCATATATTTCTTAATATATGTTAATATTAACAGTACGAATAAATCAAGTTGTCATATTAAAAGAACCGATTTTATACTTATCGATATGAAATAAAAGGGACAGGGGAAAATAGATATGAAATAAAAGGGACAGGGGAAAATGCGGAAACCTTACTTCTGTCAAATTTGATTAATTGGAAAGAAAATCTTTGTCTCCGTCCTTTGAAACTCAGGCAGCTGGAAAGGGTAATAAATAATGATTTTGCTTGATCACGTTGCTGGAAAATGTTAGGGAGAGGCCGGTTCTGATGTGCGCTTGGCTTGAACATCTTTAAGACAGAAAACGTGAAAAGAAAAAAAAAATTAAATCTTTCGGTCTGAGAGGTGAAGTAGACATGGAAGGAGACAGCACTTTATTTGTCACCGGTAATCAAACGGACATGTAGATTAAAAGCAAATTTCATAATAATACTCTATAATACGACGTTGGCATTAGAAACAATAGAAATAATGGGAATCATTACCGTATGAGAGAACATTATACATCGATGATAACAAGGAACAGAAATAGGAAAAATAAGCTATGAACATGATAGCTAAAAATAATAGACCAGTGTGTTATGAAGGCCAAGAAGTAAAACGGGAAGTGTAAGAAAAAGAAAATGGTGATTTAACGCACCGGAAGGAAACGAGGGTGATCGTTCCTGCTTCAGCAGACAGTTTTGTCCCGACTCCAGTCTTGAATGTTAATGGGAATGAAGCCCCTATCTCGGCTCTCTCTCTCTCTCTCTCTCTCAGACTTATAGTCGGTATGGTGTTCCTTTGCTTAGATCCATTGTACTTTAACGTTCAGTTCCTATTACTTGTGTCTTGTTATAGCAGGAACAGTTAATGAAGATGTACCAGATCCATGCAAGTGTTACAGGTGCTGTACACGTGAAGTCTGTCACAAGGAAGGAAGTTATGTAACTTTCTGCTTGTCAATCATTGAACGTCAGACAAAATTTAGTAGCAATATTTTATATTCTGTTCTTTTCTTTCATACTATTAACCACTGTAACTTGCAAGACACTTAATGACAAGTTATGAAATCAGGCCAAATATTTTTAAGACTTCTCGCTCATGGCCTCATGTTTTTTTTTTTATCTATATTACGAATGGAGTGTTTGTATAGATTACCAAGTGAATTTCTTTGTCCAATACAACTCCTTTTCTTCGCTAAACATTTAATATCCTTTGTGCTGTAAAAAGAGAGAGAGAGAGAGAGAGAGAAACTTGGGATTTCCTTCCTTTGCAGGTTAAGCGTACGTGCTTGCGGGTTTGTGCTGGCCCCGTCGGTTTGCTCAGCTGCGGCATCTCCTTTCTGTGGCCTATCCCCTGTGGATTCCTCGAAGGCTTTTCCTCCCTGTTGTTGAAAAGATTCTCCTTCCGCCTAAATCTTACATGTGCACCTTTCTTCTCGTTTCCAGAACCTGGTCCAGATTACTCTCTAGCCGTTCCAGGAGGATTTCAAGTTTTCCTTGTCTTGGCAGAGTTTGTGCTGTTGCTTTGTTTGTGGATTTTATTTATTTTGTTTATTTATTTATCGTAAATTTGAAATCTTTAGATGTTACATTATAAATCGCAACGACTTCTCTAGTCCCCGTAGGTTTTAGTACCGTCAGTGCTCCTCATGCGGTGCACTGTAGGCATTACATAAGGTTCTTTGCAGCGTGCCTTCGGCACCTAGCTGCAACCCCGTTCGGTCCTTTTACTGTACCTCCTTTTATATTCTCCTTCTTCCATCTTACTTTCCACCCTCTCCTAACAGTTGATTCATAGTGCAACTTCGAGGTTTTCCTTCAGTTACACCTTTCAAACCTTCATACTCTCAGTTTCCGCTTAGCGCTGATTGACCTCATAGGTCCCAGTGCTTGGCCTTTGACCTAAATTCTATATCCAGTTCAATTCAATTCATTTCTAGTAATTTTCATCATCTTTTTAAATTTCAGTAAAAGTCATTTATGGGGAATAATCATGAGAAGAAATGTGGAACATATACGAGTATAAGAAAATAAGCTGGATTCATTTCCAATATATTAGTTTATAAAGAATGGTTTTACCTGTAGAGAAGAATCCGTTTTCAAATGGAAAGTGTCTTACGAAATTGCCTGCGTTTCAGTCCTTCACGTGGGGTAACGATTGGTAAAGAGCAAATTTGTTATGGTGCATATTCTATATCAACCATACACTGCATATTATAGCGGCAGCGGGCGAGTCAGAAGCTTTCATTTTCGTTGCCTGATGACCTACCATTAAGAAATCGGACGCAAAGTTGACCAGTAAATTGCCAGGCACGCTGGTGCAGTGATGGCTGCTGTCATAGCATTATTAAGGAATGGACATTTCCTGCGTCATGTGCTAAGTCAGTTATTCGTTGTAGATTATCATTGTCATTCGTTGTGTGTCGCAGCAACTCTGATTCCTTAAAAGTCTTCATCGAGAAATCATTCTATAAATAAATAATAACCAACCATCTGATTTGTCTGTAAACCAGCATAGTGGTCTTTGTCTGTTTCAAATGGGCATCTTTTTCCATTTTGAAACACTTAGTATGTTTTGGAAGGTGCATTTTGCGGGGCTGCGGTATTTCTTTATTTTTTCTAAGACGTTAAATACAATATTTTGGTTTAGTCTTGGCGTTGAAGGTAAGTTTAGCCTGATCTGGTTTTTGGTGACACATCCGCTGAGGGTCTTGAGATTTTTGTCAGGCTTAATCATCATGTATGGAGTATTGTTCTCCTGTTATTAGAGAGGCCATTTTTCATCCTCTTGATGGCACAGCGGTTTTCTAGATTGTGCAGGATGAAAGGCTTTCCATCTGCCAAATGGCAGTTCTTATTTCTAACTTGGATTTCTACCAATTCTGCCATGAGGTTGTGTCCTCCTGCCATTTTTACATGTATTCAGCTTGAGATTGTTCCTGAGAACTGCCTGGTTGCATTTCTCTTCCAATCTTATCCTCCATACACACATCAGGCTTTATAATTCCAAATATGCCGAAATTTCAAACTGGAGGCTTCCGATTCAATCAACCCTTTCAGTAACCATACCCGACTGCAATGTGAAATCATGTACCCTCTTCGCGTTTCAAAATAATTCAATCTAAAATTTCAAGAGCTGTATCTGCCATTGCTTGAGGGCTCAAGTCCAATTTTGTATTTCTTTGCAGTAATGGTATTTTATATATATATATATATATATATATATATATATATATATATATATATATATATATATATATATATATATATATATATATATATATATATATATATATATATATATATATATATGTGTGTGTATATATATATATATATATGTATATATATATGTGTATATATATATATATATATATATATATATATATATATATATATATATATATATATATATATATATATATATATATATATATATATATATATACATATATACATACACACACACATAAATACATCACAAATATTAAACCAAAAATATCGTTTAATATGAAATTTACAATTATCCGTCATATTCCCATGTTGGGTGTAAGGTTTTCCTAAGACACAGTGAATTCAATATTATGACATTTGTGGTTAATTTTTGGGTATATAATTGAGCTGTGTGTGTAAATGACAAAAATTAACAAACATAGACACACAGACACACACATATATATATATATATATATATATATATATATATATATATATATATATATATATATATATATATATATATTCCTAGACACACACGTGTAAGCATCCATTATTTAATTTATTTTTATTTTTAACTCACCAACAGCTCTTAACTGACATTGTTAGTTTTGGTGAGTGTTCATTATTTAGGTCGTAGCAAGAAAGTTTCGCATAATTTACCTGTTAAAAAGTTCTCATAATTTACTTGTTGAAAAGTTCTCATGCAAGACTCTTCTGCGACATCATATGAGACTCGTGGCATCCCCCAGCAACCCTCCATCCCCTGAGAACCCCGTCCAGCCTCCTTTCATCCTCGGCTAGTGTCTTAATGCTCGATGATTTGCCCGAAATAGTGGCTTTTATTTCAGAAAAGCCCTAAAGGCTATTTGTTAGGGGCGCCCTGCTGCTGCCTCTGCAGCTTCTGCTGCTTTCCTGCTGCTGTGTTAAGAGGGAACCATTAGAGGAAATGAAAGCTCCACCCGGCTATATGTTGAAAGTAATTGCCACGTTGGCTATTTATTCGTTCTCCTTATTTGTTTACGATTAGAACGAACTCGTGCTCCAAGAACGTCCACTTGGAAAGAATGGGAATGACTGCAGATAACTTGGGGTGTTAAGGGTTATTATATTGATTTTAGTTTTCGACAAATTGAAGTCGCCCTTATTCCAGCACCGGCTCTTGCTTGCATTAATCGCTCATAAAAATAAATTTTGTTATAGATAATTTCTAAAACGTTAGTCCAAGTGAAGAGAATTCAATATTTATGTTATCGTAGAAGAAATTGGTGCGAATGGTGAAAATGTTGCTGAGGCCAGCAGCGTAAGTGATTGTCGCAATTGTTGCTGAGGCCAGTAGCGAAAGTGATTGTCACAGTTGTTAAAAACGTTGTTGCGGGCAGTAGGAAGAGCGCTTATTACTAATGAAAATGTTGCTGTGGTGTGTAGTAGGAGCGATTGTTGGGAGTGATGAAAATGACAGTGTGGGCAGAAGGCTTGAAAATATTGGTATTAGTCAGCAGTGGAAGAAGGTGTTGGGATTATTGACATTTTTCTGTGGTCATGAGCAGAGGTGATATTTACAGGTGTTGAAAATGTTGTCTGGGTAAGCAGTGAGTGTGATTGTTACATGCATTGAAATGTTGCTTTGACTTAGAGCGAAAGCGATTGTTATGACTAGAAAATATTCTACTCGGTAGCCTAGACGATTGTTCTCAGTGTTGTAAGGTATGTCCAGTAGCAGAAGCGATTGTTGCGAGTGTTGGAAATGTTGCTGTGGCCGGATGCAAGTCCTGAAAGCGATGTGTTTAATAGCCAAGATGATTGTTGTTAGTGTTGGAAAAGTTTTCAGTAGATGAGGCAGTTGATGTGAGTACTGAAAATGTGGTTGTGTTTTACGAGTGCTGAGTATGTTGTTGTGACAAGTAACAGAGGTAATTGTTA
The DNA here is from genome assembly GCF_040412425.1 of Macrobrachium rosenbergii. NCBI lineage: Eukaryota > Metazoa > Arthropoda > Malacostraca > Decapoda > Palaemonidae > Macrobrachium > Macrobrachium rosenbergii. The sequence continues at coordinate 45,098,210 of NC_089750.1, read as the reverse complement.
CAAGTTTTGACAATGTTGCTTTGACCTGCAGCATAAGCAATAGTTGTGATTGTTGAAAACATTCCGTTCAGTAGCCGAGACGATTGTCGCGAGGGTTGAAAATGTGGTTATGTCCTGTAGCGGAAGTGATTGTTGCACGCACTGAAAATGTCGCTGTGAATGTTGGGAATTTTGTGTTTAGTAGATGAGACAATTGTTGCGAGTGTTGAAAATATCGTTTCAGTAGCTGAGTCATTTGTTGCCAGTGTTGAAGATGATGTGATCGCCATTAGCGGGAGCGGTTGTTGCGAGTTCTGAAAATGTTTTTTCAAAGAACTGTTGGGTTCCTGCGGCAAAGCTTCAATATGATATTTCATATTCGAAGCTACAATGTTTTCTTAAATTTGTCTTTTTATTTGATGAATAGCAAGCACACACACACACACAAGACGTACAAACATACGCATACAGGCATACGTACATAAGTACAAACATAAATGTATCTTTATGTTCTTCTCTCGGATTGGAGATACTTCAGTTTTCGTATGCGGGTCATCTTCCACATGAAGCAGAAGTAGGTTATTGCGAGATGTGCATCTAAAAATCCGACCTGGCGATCTTAGGAATCCCGAGAGTTTCCGATAGAGACGTAAAGGTTCACTCACTCTTCCCCCTCCCGCCTTCTACCTCTGAAATGTCACTGCCACTGGAATCAATAGTACAACGGTCTGGCAGAGACATAGAAAAGAGGGACGAGAAGGTATTGGCTTTTTCGCTGGGGTAGTAGGTCGACGGGGGGTGGGGTTGGGGGGGATTAGCTTGATTGTCTTTCAGCATTAGTGTATGTATAGTTATAAGTGATTCCTTGGAGAAGGAGAGAGAGAAGTTTTTAAAGGTAATTTGGGCTTTGGAATGGTTTTCCAGGAAACACCCGACTTTCGATAACTTATTGTGATTTCATTTCTTGGCTCGCCAGTATGTTTGTGTACAAGTGTCTCTGATACTATCTTTCATAAAGACTTTAATGGATATATTTTCTTATAAGTAGAGTAGCAAATTTCATAAAGGCTACTAGTAATTACGCAGTGTTTTAACAACATTTGGACACATTACGGTAAAAATGCCCCATATTGCTATCCACGATACTTAAGGGTAATTTTGAAGTTATTAAACTTCAGTATCACTCTAGTTAGGTTTATTGTTTTCATACTTCTTCTTTTTCTTCTTCTTCTTCTTCTTCTTCTTCTTCTTCTTCTTCTTCTTCTTCTTCTTCTTCTTCTTCTTATTATTATTATTATTATTATTATTATTATTATTATTATTATTATTCAATCAATCATTTTGTTCAGGTGTTTATGATATTTGGCAGGAATTTAATACATTTAATGGAATAGTCATACAAGATCTCTGATTGTGCAAATACGATCAGGAATAGAATCTCGGGTAATTTTTAAAAATCACATAGATCATGTAGTATTGGTAAAAGATTGTGTGATTCCTAGTACATAAACACATCAATAGTTTGAGTTTTAACATTTGTGTAGATAATGAAGGCACAATAATGCCAGAGATCGAATACGGATATCTGTTGATACAAACAGAAATTTGATATTTCAGTTGCCTATAAATTTTCAATAATTTATCCTCAAGAAGGCTTGGTTCATCTTTCCAAAATGGCTCACGCTTTCTAATGTGTCAATTCCGAGTTCTTACGTATCCGGAGAAACCGTAAACCCGGAAGTGATGCTTCTGCGCCACAGCGACGTTTGCATAATATTATGTTCTGAGCTTGAGAGGGTGTCAGAGATTTCTCTGCAGCACATCTTATCCTAAAAGACATACTTTGAAATTATAGAGCGAAAAGTTCCCCCGATAATTCAGGCTGAATTCTACGGGATTTAACTAAAGATTTAGCGTTAAAGTCAGGAGAAATGATCTATGGGACAATAGTAACATTCTTCTGCAAGGTAAAGTTTATTGATTGTTACAGACAGTTAGGCATATATTCTAATTGATAGTGTTATTAGGACGGTGATGACAGTTTCCTCATTTCAGTTTTCTTTTAGGTTCTTGTAACAGGTTTTCGTAGAAGTGGTGGAAATTTTTTAACATCAAAGTCTTTTCGTAGTATTTGACGCATATCTAATTAGAGGTGAAAAGATAGGTGCTGATGTCTTTTGCCTAAAAGTTTCTCATTATCAAGGCCTGATAGTGTGAAGAAAAAAGGTCTTGGGACCATATTCAGCGGGATGAAAATTGGCCCATCTTCATTCCCGCCAAGACAAAAAGATAGCGAGTACATTTTTCAGAACGGATTATTCTCTCGCATAATCATACAAACGTACGTTTATTTTGTTTGCTTATTGAATTCTAATCTCCCTTGCTTGTCTACATTCTTCAGGTTGAGAAAACGTTAAATTTAAAGTTTCTGATTAGTGAGCACAAGGCGTTAATTTTGAGAACATGATAGTCATTCCTAGGTGTTCGCCTGTATAACGGTCGATAATTTTGTAGATTATAAGGATTTGGATTTGTTTTTGTGTCGATGAGCTTTCCCTTCGCGTATTCTAAAATTTTTCGACGTAAGTGTGGAAATTAAAAGGCTGGTCATTTTATTTTATACGACTGTGTTCCGCTTGAAAATTCGCTCAAGAAAAATTCTCTCTCCATCCTTAAAAATTAATATGATACCAAGTCAATAAAGTAATCAGTTAGTCAATTCCTTTGCCTTTGAGCATGGTTGAGTGTCACTTCCCGCCCAGTTGCTTCAAAAATTATTGAACTAGATAGTGGCCATTATTGTGATTATCTCTCTGCTACAGCTTTGGAACCATAATTCCACTCATCATTATGTGGTTCTTTCGAGTGTTCTTGTTCAGAGGACTGGTTATTATTGTGGATTTACTAAGAGTTTCTCCTTACTATTCGGACTTAATCAGGAGTTGCTTCTGACTCTGCGAGCTACATCTGGTGTTTCTTTTTACTGGTGTTGCTTTGTAGTTTTCTGTCAAAGAAAACTATTGTGACGGCTTTGCCTGTCTGTCCGCACTTTCTCTGTCCGCCCTTAGATCTTCAAAACTGCTGAGGCTTGAGGGCTGCAAAATGGTATGTTGATCATCCACCCTCCAATCATCAAACATATCAAATTGCAGCCCTCAAGCCTCAGTAGTTTTTATTTTATTTAAGGTTAAAGTTAGCCATGATCATACTTCTGGCACCGCTATAGGTACCAACAACACAGGCCACCACCGGACTATGGCTGAGTTTCATGGGCCGCCGCTAAGAGTTTCATGGGCCGTGGCTGAGTCCACCACCGGACTGTGGATGAGTTTCATGGGGTGCAGCTAAGAGTTTCATGGGCCGTGGCTGAAAGTTTCTTACAGCATTATACATTGTATAGAAAACTCGATTGTGCCGCGCCGAAGAAACTTCGGCGCATTTTTTACTTCTTTATTATTATTTTGAGCTAGACATAGTCACATTTTACTCTGCGAGATGAACCTGGAGTTACTTGTTTTCATATGGAACTGAATCTGATGTTTTATTAGTCGAGTTGAATCTGGAGTTGTTTTTTCCTATTTTAGGTGATTCTGGAGTTTTTTTTTTTACTTAAGGTTTTTTTTTACTTACGGAATTGACTTTGTAGTTGATTTTTATTAGTCAGGCAAAACCTGTAATTTTTTTTACTAGTCAGGGCAGATTCTGGGGTTGATTTTTACTAGTTGAGCTAAATCTGGAGTAGTTTAACCAGTCAGGCTGAATCTGGACTGTTTTTAACTAGTTGAGCTGAATCTGGACTGTTTTTAAGTAGTTTAGCTGACTCTGGACTGTTTTTAACCAGTTGAGCTGAATCTGGACAATTTTACAAGGAGGTGAGCTGAATCTGGACTGTTTTTAAGTAGTTTACCTGAATCTGGACTTTTTAACTAGTTGGGCTGAATCTCGACTATTTTTCAAGCATTTGAGCTGAGTCTGGACTGTTTTTCAAGTAGTTTAGATAAATCTGGACTATTTTTTAAGTAGCTGAGCTGAATCTGGATTGTTTTCAGTAGTTGAGCTGAATTTCAACTATTTTTCAAATAGTTTAACTGAATCTGAACTATTTTTCAAGTAGTTGAGCTGAATCTGGACTGTTTTCAAGTAGTTGAGCTGAATCGGGACTGTTTTTAAGTAGCTGAGCTGAATCTGGACTTTTTTCAAGTAGTTGAGCTCAATCTGGACTATTTTTCAAGTAGTTAATCTGAATCTGGACTATTTCTCAAGTAGTTGAGCTGAATCTCGACTGTATTCAAGTAGTTGAGCTGAATCTGGACTATTTTTCAAATAGTCGAGCTAAAGTCTAGAGTAGTATAACTAGTCAAGCTGAATCTGGAATATTTTTAACCAGTTGAGCTGAATCTGAACTATTTTTCAAGTAGTTGAGCTGAATCTGAACTATTTTTCAAGTAGTTGAGGTGAATCTGGACTGTTTTTCAAGTAGTTGAGCTGAATCTGGACTGTTTTTCAAGTAGTTGAGCTGAATCTGGATTATTTTTAAGTGTTGAGCTGAATCTGGACTATTGTTCAAGTAGATGAGCTGAAACTGGACTACTTTTCAAGTAGTTAAGCTGAATCTTGACTATTTTTCAAGTATTTGAGCTGAACCTGGACTGTTTTTCAAGCAGTTTAGCTGAATCTGGATTATTTTTTAAGTAACTGAGCTGAATCTGAGGTTGTTTTTAGCTGGTCGAGCTAAGTCTAGAGTAGTATAATGAGTCATGCTGAATCTAGACTATTTTTAACTAGTTAAGCTGAATCTGGACTATTTTTTCAAGTAGTTGAGCTGAATCTTCACTGTTTTACAAGTAGTTGAGCTGACTGAATTATTTTTCAAGTAGTTGAGCAGAATCTGAATATTTTTCAAGTAGTTGAACTGAATCTGGACTGTTTTCAAGTAGTTGAGCTGAATCTGGACTGTTTTCAAGTAGCTGAGCTGAATCTGGACTGTTTTCAGGTAGTTGAGCTGAATCTGTACTATTTCAGGTAGCTGAGCTGAATCTGGACTATTTTTCAAGTAGTTGAGCTGAATCTGGACTATTTTTCAAGTAGTTGAGGTGAATCTGGACTGTTTTCAAGTAGTTGAGGTGAATCTGCACTGTTTTCAAGTAGTTGAGCTGAATCTGGACTATTTTTCAGGTAGTTGAGCTGAATCTGGACTATTTTTCAAGTAGTTGAGGTGAATCTGCACTGTTTTCAAGTAGTTGAGGTGAATCTGCACTGTTTTCAAGTAGTTGAGGTGAATCTGCACTGTTTTCAAGTAGTTGAGGTGAATCTGCACTGTTTTCAAGTAGTTGAGCTGAATCTGGACTATTTTTCAGGTAGTTGAGCTGAATCTGGACTATTTTTCAAGTAGTCAAGATGAATCTGGACTGTTTTCAAGTAGTTGTGCTGAATTTCAACTAGTTTTTAAATAGTTGAACTGAATCCGAACTTTTTTCTAGTAGTTAAGCTGAATCTGGAGTTGTTTTTTAACTAGTCGAGCAAAGTCTAGACTAATAAAACTAGTCAAGCTGAGTGTGCACTATTTTTAACTAGTTGAGCTGAATCTAAACTATTTTTCGAGTGGTTGAGCTGAGTCTGGACTGTTTTTCAAGTAGTTGAGCTGGATCTGGACTATTTGCAAGTAGTTGAGCTGAATCTGGACTATTTGCAAGCAGTTGAGCTGAATCTGGACTATTTTTCAAATAGTTGAGCTGAAACTGAACTATCTTTCAAGTAGTTCAGGTGAATCTGAACTGTTTTTCAAGTAGTTGAGCTGAATCTGGACTATTTTTCAAGTAGTTGAGCTGATTCTGGATTATTTTTAACTGTTGAGCTGAATCTGGACTATTGTTGTAGTAGTTGAGCTGAAACTGGACTATTTTTTCAGTTAGTTGAGCTGAATCCGGACTATTTTTCTAATAGTTGAGCTGAATCGGGACTGTTTTTCAAGTAGATGAGCTGAATTTGGACTCTTTTTCATGTAATTGAGCTGAATCTGGACTTTTTCAAGTAGTTCAGCTGGTCTGAACTATTTTTCAAGTAGTTGAGCTGACTCTGGACTATTTTTTAAGTAATTGAGCTGAATCTGGACTATTCTTCAAGTAGTTGAGCGGAATCTAGAGTATTTTTCAAGAAGTTGAGCTGAAATTGGACTATTTTTCAAGTAGTTAACCAGAATCTGAATATCTTTCAAGTAGTTTAGGTGAATCTGGGCCGTTTTTCAAGTAGTTAAGCTGAATCTGGAGTTGTTTTTAGTCTGTCGAGCTAAGTCTGTAGTAATATAACTAGTCAAGCTGAACCTGGTCTATTTTTTAACTAGTTGAGCTAAATCTGAACTATTTTCCAAGTACTTGAGCTGAATCTGGGCAGTTTTTCAAGTAGTAGAGCTGAATCTGGACTATTTTTAAGTGTTGAGCTGAATCTAGACTATTTTTCTCGTAGTTGAGCTGAATCTGGACAATTTTTCAAGTAGTTGAGGTGAATCTGGACTATTTTCCAAGTAGTTGAGCTGAATCTGGACTATTTTTCAAGCAATTGAGCTAAATCTGGACAATTTTTCAAGTAGTTGAGCTGAAACTGGACTAATTTTCTAGTAGTTCAGCTGAATATGAACTATTTTTCAAGTAGTTGAGCTGAATCTGGACTATTTTTCTGGTAGTTGAGCTGAATCTGGACTATTTTTCAAGTAGTTGAGCTGCGTATTGAATATTTTTCAAGTAGCTGAGGTGAATCTGGACTATTTTTCAAATAGCTGAGGTGAATCTGGACTATTTTTGAAGTAGATGGACTGAATCTGGATTATTTTTCAAGTAGTTGAGCTGAATATGGACTATTTTTCAAGCAGTTGAGCTGAATCTGGAGTATTTTTCAAGTAATTGAGCTGAATCTGGACTATTTTTAAGTGTTTAGCTGAATATGAACTACTTTTCAAGTAGCTGAGCTGAATCTGGAGTATTTCCAAGTAGTTGAGCTGAATCTGGACTATTTTCAAGTAGTTGAGCTGAGTCTGGAATATTTTTTAAGTAGTTGAGCTGAGTCTGAACTATTTTTCAACTAGTTGAGCTGAATTAGGACTATTTTTAAAGTAGTTGAGCTGAATCTGGACTAAATTGCAAGTAACTGAGGTGACTCTGGAGTATTTTTTTAAGTATTTCAGCTGAAATCGTACTATTCTCTTGTAGTTGAGCTGAATCTGGACTATTTTCAAGTAGTTGAGCTGAATTTTGACTATTTTTCAAGTATTTGAGGTGAATCTGAACTATTTTTCAAGTAGTTGAGGTGAATCTGGACTGATTTCCAAGTAGTTGAGGTGAATCTGGAATGTTTTTTCAATTTGGTTGAGGTGAATCTGGAATATTTTCAAGTAGTTGAGCTGAATCTGGATTATATTTCAAGTAGTTGAGCTGAATCTGAACTATTTTTCAAGTAGTTGAGCTGAATCTGGACTATTTTTCAAGTAGTTGAGCTGAATCTGGACTATTTTTCAAGTAGTTGAGCTGAATCTGGACTTTTTCAAGCAGTTTGGCTGAATCTGGACTATTTTTCAAGTAGTTGAGGTGAATCTGAACTGATTTCCAAGCAGTTGAGGTGAATCTGGAATGTTTTTTTCAATTTGGTTGAGGTGAATCTGGAATATTTTCAAGTAGTTGAGCTGAATCTGGATTATTTTTCAAGTAGTTGAGCTGAATCTGAACTATTTTTCAAGTAGTTGAGCTGAATCTGGACTATTTTTCAAGTAGTTGAGCTGAATCTGGACTATTTTCAAGTAGTTGAGCTGAATTTTGACTATTTTTCAAGTATTTGAGGTGAATCTGAACTATTGTTCAAGTAGTTGAGCTGAATCTGGACTGATTTCCAAGTAGTTGAGGTGAATCTGAACTGTTTTTCAATTTGGTTGAGGTGAATCTGGACTATTTTAAAGTAATTGAGCTGAATCTGGATTATTTTTCAAGTAGTTGAGCTGAATCTGAACTATTTTTCAAGTAGTTGAGCTGAATCTGGACTATTTTTCAAGTAGTTGAGCTGAATCCAGACTGTTTTTCAAGTAGTTGAGCTGAATCTGGACTCTTTTTCAAGCAGTTGGGCTGAATCTGAACTATGTTTGAAGTAGTTGAGCTGAATTTGGACTAGTTTTCAAGTAGTTGAGCTGAATCTGGAGTTGTTTTTAGCTAGTCGAGCTAAATCTAGAGTAGAATAAATAGTCAAGCTGAATCTGTACTATTTTAACTAGTTGAGCTGAATCTGGACAATTTTTCAAGTAGTTGATCTGAATATGGGCTATTTTTTCAAGTGGTTGGGCTGAATCTGGAATTTTTTCCTGTAGTTGAGCTGAATCTGAACTATTTTAAGCAGTTGAACTGAATCTGGACTGTTTTTCAAATAGTTGAGCTGAATCTGTACTATTTTTCAAGTAGCTGATCTGAATCTGTACTATTTTTTCAAGTAGTTGAGCTGAATCTAGAGTTTTTTTTTAACTAGTCGAGCTAAGTCTAGAGTATAACTAGTCAAGCTGAATCTGGACTAGTTTTCAACTAGTTGAGCTGAACCTGGAGTTGTTTTTAACCAGTCGAGCTAAATTTAGACCAGCATGAAGCAGAACCTGGAGTTACTTTTTAATAATGGATCAAAATCTGGTGCTGTATTTTTATTTGTTGAACTGAATATAGAGGTGCTTTATACGTATGGAGCTGAATTTTGAGTTGATTTTTAGTAGTTGAGCCGAATCTGAATGGGCTTTGTTTACTATGCAGAGTTAATGTAGAGTTTTTTTTTATTCAATCTGGATGTCAAGGAGTTGACTCTAGAGTTCCATTTTCGTATTCAAGCTGAATTTGGAGATATTTTTCACGATTTTAATTAAGTATGGAGTTCTTTTTTTTTAGTAGTTGAGATAAATCTGAAATTAACTCCTACCAGGTGAGCTGAATCTGAAATGGTTTTTCTACTAATTGAGCTGAATCTTCTTGCATCTTACTAGTCAAGCTGACGATAGAGTTGCTTTAAGTACTGGTACACTTAAATCTCGAGGGTTATTTATGCAATCGCGCTGATTCTGGAATTTTTTAAATTAGTGGATCTGAATCTTGAGTTATTTTATATAAGTCGATATGAATTTGGAGTTATTTTATATAAGTCGGTGTGAATCTGGAGTTATTTTATCTAAGTCGATGTGAATATGGAGTTATTTTATACGATATGAATCTGGAGGTTTTTCTATATAAGTCTATATGAATCTGGAGTTATTTTATGTAAGTCGATGTGAAGCTGGTGTTGTTTTATATGTCTGTATGAATCTGGAGTTTTTCTATATGTCTATATGAATCTGGAGTTATTTTATATAAGTCGATATGAATCTGGAGTTATGCTATGTAAGTCGATGTGAATCTGGAGTTATTTTATATGTCTATATGAATCTGGAGTTTTTCTATATAAGTCTATATGAATTTGGAGTTAATTTATATAAACCTATATGAATCTGGGGTTATGTTATATAAGTCGATGTGAATCTGGAGCTATTTTGTATGTTTATATGAATCTGGAGTTTTTCTATATAAGTCAATATGAATCTGGAGTCATTTGATATAAGTCGATATGAATCTGGAGTTATTTTATAGTATAAGTCGATATGAATCTGGAGTTATTTTATGTAAGTCGATGTGAATCTGGAGTTGTTTTACATAAGTCGATATGAATCTGGAGTTATGTTATATAAGTCGATGTGAATCTGGAGTTATTTTATACAAGTCAGTATGTATATGGAATTTTTTTTCTATTATTGTCTTACTGAATCTGGACTGTTTCTGGATTTGTCGAGTTTTATCTCAAGTTATTTTTTATTTTTTGCTATGTTTTATGTTTTTATTGGCTGCAATTTGGAGGTTTTTTTTATAGTAGTCCAAAGGAAGTCTAGAATTTTTTATTTACATAAGTTTTCTTTATAATAGTCAAACTGAAGAATCTGGAGTTGTTTTTTCCTACTTGATCTGGTTTTAGGTTTACATCGTGTCGTCCGTCGTGGAGCATATTCTCTCTCTCTCTCTCTCTCTCTCTCTCTCTCTCTCTCTCTCTCTCTCTCTCTCTCTCTCTCTCTCTCTCTCTCTCTCTGTGCCAGAAGAAAATAAAACTATCCTCTTAACTTTTATTGTGCCATGACGTCATTTTAGGGTTTTTTTTTTGTATTTTAAAGAACATTTCAGGATTATGGTGTTTAGGCAGTTTTTTTTTTATCTTGACATTAAATGGTATTTATCTAATGTATTGTGCGTCAGAATTGTAATTTTAAGGAGGACTAGTCATTTTATCCAATATGTTTGACCATTTGTTAAAGGACGTTATTTTGCAAATCCTTCATGAATAAGAAATATATCCGTAATGTTGTTTGCCGATGTTATGATTTCCATGCAATGTGGTCTTTGAGTCAGACAGTAATTTTCAAGTTGCAAGTGCCTTGTTTATGAGGTCATAGGTTAGCTAGAGGTCATGAGTCAATAAGCGCTTCTGCTCGCATTCTAGAGCTCTATCATGAAATTGGGTCCACGGAAATAGCACAATACATTTAATTGGTACGTTGTGACATTAATAGAGGAGATGATGGATGTTTCCAAACAGCTGAATATCAGAGTTTAACTTCATATTGGAATTAGAAACACAGGTAATAAATTGGAGGTCAAATATGACAAGATAAATGTCATACTTGAAGAGTTGGGGTAACTTTGTGAAAAGGAGGGCCTACGGAATGCTCCAACGTGTAGACATTGCCGGACGACTTGAGCGCAGCCTGCAGGCATGAACAGTTCACTGCTATGCATCTGTGGTCTTAATGAGTTTATATAGTTTCATTTGGGAGACTCACACAGTTTTGCACCCTATTTTCGAAGTAGTTTGTCCCATGGTTTAAGTAGTGCATTGTTGTTATTTATGAAATTTTATTTGCCGATTTGGGCGATATATCTTACAATCTGGACCAGTTGAGAAACAAGGGAAATGAGTGCAGGTAAGTTCATACTGGTCCACTCCCATATAAAAACAAAGGTATTAGCGTTGGGTTAAAGCCACGGTCACGAAAAAATACTTATTAAAAATAAACTCAAATCAGACTATACTGATGTCTTTTGTGTTTTTGAATTGACGATAAATATCTGCAGCCAATCACGTGTAACTTCAAGGATATCGGCTGCTGATAATCATTGTCATCTAGAAGAATACTGTACATGCTGGCTACAGCGCGACATATGCAATATTCATATGGAAGAATCCCATTAAATTTGCTGCGTGGAATATGTTTAGCCTTTATAGGAATGGTTTTCAATTGCCCTTGTAAACTGATTAAAATCTTATAAATAAAATATAACTGGCTTCAGGAAACTGAGTGGTCAGGAAAAGATGATGTACATTACACACGAGTTCTGTGCTGTACAGCGGTAGGCATGATGAAGCAAGCAGTAATTGTTTGCTTACAGCTGAATGCGGAGCAAATGGTTTGACTTATCCATAATAGTGACATATACAGTACCTAAACGGAAGACAGCGTATACCAAGCTGTTTTTTTTTTAACTCTTAAGTGTTAAGCCTAAGCTTGATAGAATTATATCAGATAGTGTTAATACAAAATTTGGACGAGAAACCAATGTATTTTCCCTAGTAACAGGGATGCCTAGTTTACATGAGGGGTGTAACGAAACTGAGTAAGATAGAGGTCTTGTGCAAGTATGAGTAACAGGTTGATAGAAGAAGACGCATTTCCACAAAAATGTTCGTCATGTTTAATAATTACTTCAAACGTATACATTCATAAGACGTAAGACGTTTAAATGGAGCCGGCAGCTCCCCTGACCATTATCCGGTTGTTGCCAAAGTTGAGGTTAGAAATATGGTAGTAGAGGTGATATCAACCGAAAATAAGTCAAATTCACTATTGGGAGTCGGAAAAATTAGAAAATAGAAAATAAGTGAGTTCTTTTTATTGTAGTCATACGGAATCTGGATTGTTTGTATACTTTGTCGAGTTTTATTTTTTTTTTTTTAACTCTGCACTGAATGTAGACAGACGTGTTGGTTCGAAATGCTGCAGTCAGTCAGTAGGGGAGGAGAAGGTGAATACAGTGATAAGAGGTGGGAAAATATACGGCAGCCCTGTCAAATAGCCGCACGAGACTATTGGTTTGAAGGTAAAGATTAGAGCAGCAGACGACAGGAAAAAACAAGGATACAGATAAGCACAAGACAAGTCGGGTAAAAGTTGCACTAAACAACAAGAATCAGTCTAAAGGAGGAAGGAGATGGTAGCACATAAGATTCAACAAAATTGGTGAAAATATACCGGTAATACAGTAGAAAAGTCCAGTAAAGCAACTTTGCCTCCGGAAAAGTAAGAGATATATAATTATTATCAATAAGTTGGCCCATAAGAGACAGAGAGGGAACTACTGTATTAAGGTACCAGAAGTTGAGAAAATATGGAAAGAAAACTTTGTTGTGCTTCAGAACAGAGACAGGGCAAGCAGTACAATACAAGAAGCGCCACTACTGGAAGTTAGTGAAATTGTGAGCTATATAAGGAGGGACATAATAAAATCTGTAAAAGGCAAAGCATCTGCATTGGATAATGCACCAGCTGAAATACTGAAACTTTGAGAAAAGGCGATGCAATCCGTCATCTTCAATTTGATGCTAATGACATTGAGATAAGAAGAGATGCCAAGTTCGTGAGACGATCGCACCCGCTCGGAAAAAGGTGAAAAGATAACATACAGAAACTAGCGAAAAACAACGTTATTCCTACATAAGACGTGAAACCCAAATGATCAAATACAAAATAACCTCACTTTGAAGACATGAGGCGAAACTACCAGGAGGGTTGTTGCAGTATATGAATAATAGCTCTGATATGCACCCTAGACCAACTAATATGAAAATATTCGGAGCATAACAAGACATATCGTCGTATCCATATGTTTGCATTGTTGAGCGTAATGTCCTTAAAGTCCTATCTTTAAGTTTTGTGATGAAGTGGGATAGAGGTATCAAGAGTTTTATTCAGATAGGAAGACACTTCACTGAATGCTTTGGTGTGAATAGTTGACTAAAGCAAGGCTGCCTGATGGTACCATATCGTATTTTGCAGAAAGAGAGGCGGTGCAACGAAGCATTGAAGAATTGAAAAACTTTGCCTGGTCATGATTGGGTAATATCAGAGTCTTGGCTGCGCTGCGCTGAAGGTGGAAACAACCGGACAATTGTTGGTGTCCTTTATCTAAGGAGACGGCTTCTAGAATGGGGATAAAAGTAAAAGCACAACATTTTCTATATACTGATAGAAATATTGAATAAATAATGAACCAAGAATGAGATGGAAAGGGCGATACGCCGTAGAATGAGTGCTGGAGAGATGGTTCCAGTCGTGAAGAGGAATAAGAATCACCCAGATTGTAAAATGTTTGGACTATGTAGATGCGATGAATTTTAGTCCCTTACTAAGAACTTTGAACCAAATCCGTGTGGGTCCGAACCCATTATCAAGAAGAGTAAGCAACACTTGCGGAAGAATCAAATACCGCTCAGGGTAATGAAAGGCCCGGTAGACAACAGATCAGTAAATAGACCCGAAAAACGATAGAAAAGATAGCCTCTTGGAGCGTGTATGGCCTTGGATATTGAAGATGTTCGTGCTGATTGGATTTTATTTAACACAAAAGAGCGACATGGAGAGGTCTGGTGCAAGCGGCAGTAGGTTATAATGATGGCCTAGATTCTAGCGGGGGGAGTGAGTGATTTATGGTTAGTGAGTCTTCGTAAGAAAATAGACAAAGGTTCATCACTGGGTAATCCTGAATTACGGTTCATAAGTTATAACCAGTCAAGTATTAAAAGAAGTACTAGCTTTATGAGCAAAACTTTTATTTCAAAAGTGGAAATAGTCATCTTACATGTTTTGTGTCCGCTTTCCGTGACTGAATGCTGGAATGTGTCAAGGTCATAAAGATATAATCAGATGTTGTCGTAGAAAACTCCCTCGTTCGACGTCCATGGAGGCACAAAAACATATTTTTTAAACGAAACATGAAGAATCTCTCTCTCTCTCTCTCTCTCTCTCTCTCTCTCTCTCTCTCTCTCTCTCTCTCTCTCTCTCATTGTTGCCATTAAGGTGAGAGGAAATGTCATGGACATATGGTTGAAATTTCAATATCGAAAGTCTTCTCGCAAGTGTACTAGTTTTGTACATACAAACCATAGTGGTTCTTTTTACTTTGGCATTGACGCTTAATTTGAGTGCTTTATTGAGTGTTTTGAATGTTATATTTTTGCCTCTACAAAATATAAAAGCAACGATATAAGCAGTACTGTTTGTAGTTACTGGCTTTTAGAATTATGAAAGCTAGTACTGTTTGTGTATATATATATGTATATATATATATATATATATATATATATATATATATATATATATATATATATATATATATATATATATATATATATGTGTGTGTGTGTGTGTGTGTGTGTATACACACATATATATACACATATACAAGCGAAGAACAGGAAAATTTTTCCACGTGTTAAAAAGAGCGGGTGCAGGAAAACAAGCAGATTCCAAGTACAGTAGTTTCATCGTACGTTTCGTGACCCTTTGTCATATCATCAGGGACATCTGTAAATGAAATGATCAAACAGTAGAGTGCTTTCAAAACATTAAGCAGATACATAAAAATATGTGCACTAAATTACACTTAAAATTACACACACACACACACACACACACACACACACACACACACACACACACACACACACACACACACAAAACACGGAATTAAAATTATATAAAAATGAATGAGGCATTAAGTAAAATCACAGACATACTAAAACTTATTCATTAAATTACACAAAAAAAAAGATAATTTAAATTGCACAATATGAAAGGGAACAACAAAACCAATAAGTAAGATCACAGTCACACTTGCCGGACAAACACCAACCTTTCAAAGCAAGAGGAAAAAACACACTAAAATTCATATAAACATACTGACCAGAGAACCGAAAGTATAATCAACCAAACTAGGCAATAAACAGTGAAACAACCATAGTTTCGTGTTTAAGGGAATGAACTTTCAATTTGATATTGAAGCTGTCAAGTATAAGCATTTCTGATGTTTATTTTGCGTGGCCTATAATTTTGAAATAGTCAAACTTAATAGGTGTTTTTCAATTGTCAGCATGGTGTCTGATGTTGGACAACTCAGTCTGCAGCCAGTACGATGACTTATTCCAATATGGGAATCAGCTCTCACCTTTAGTAAACGTCGGGTCGAACCCACATAATTACCCGAATTACATCCGGGGGTATTTACACTCATGTGCTAGGCCCAACGTCAAGGCACAGAGCCGATCTTTCACAGAAAACAGTGAGCCAAAAGTTCTGTGATTTTTGGAATAAGTTTCAGGTTGAGGGCTCCAATGCGTCTGTGGATCATCTTGATAATTTGGTTCTGAAAATTGTGGTTATTTGGTATATAAATATGGAAAGCTGACAAACATTAGAAGTTCAGGAACTTTGTAAGTAGGAATGGTAGGGGAAAAGTTCTTACCAAGGACCTGGTGGATGATTTTGTAAATCAGTTTGGTTGGGAAGCAATTATTGTTAAAATACTGGATTAAAAATACAATTTCACGGTGAAAAGCGGCCCCAACAGATGTCAAAGTAAAAGCTCTATGTACTCGTACAAGTGTATAAATGGCATTGACTTTGACATTAAAAAAGCAAAAACTATAAAAATTGGAGCCAAGACCCGTAAATGTCGTCCTCCTGTAAATGGTAGTATAAAAATGATCGTGCTCTTTTGAGATTAAAACATCTAACAAAGCTAGCTTACCTTCATATTCCTTTTCCTGGGTAAAGTGTAAAAATCTTTCTGCATCATAGTCATTTTTAAACAGGACAAAGGTGTCGTCTATATACCGTGAATAAATTAGGGGATGGAAGGACAGGGGGCAGTCTTCCATATGTGCTCCTCCAGAGAGTACATAAAGATATTAGCAAAGGTTAGGCCCAGAGGCGACCCCATTGCCATCCCATCCATCTGTTTGCATGAATGTTTATTAAAAACAAAAGCCGTGTCCAGCACGGTCAATTCTAAAAGGGAGCTAAAAGAATCGACGTTAAAATTACATTAAATAGAGTCGGGTTGTGGAAATAACTTGGCCAAAATTAGATTAATGGTTTTTCTCACAGGTACATTCGTGAACAGTGCTTCAGCATCTAGACTGGACATATATAAGTCTAAGTCCTGTGGGAGTATTCTACTTTTAAATTCTTCAGAATTCTCTAAAGTATATTGGTTACGAGTCAAGGGCTCCAATAACGGTACTAAGAATTTTGCAGGTTTATAGTTGGGAGAGTTAAAAGAGGCCAGGATGGGACGAAGGGGGATAGCTTGTTAATGGATTTTTGGCAACCCATATAAAATCCCGAATGAAGAGCCACTGAGGAATAAATCCTCATAGGTGTGTTCACTAATGTAACCGTCTCTCTTGAGCGTTCGTAGGAACTGGTTGATCTTGTCCTCCACCTTGAAGATCTCGAAATTGGGTTGCCCTATGTTCCTGAATTTGTTCTGGTCATTAAGGATGTCATTTATTTTATTAATATAATCTTCCTTATCAAGGATTACAGCGTCCCTCCCCTTGTCTTACCTAAGGACAACAATATCATCACGTTGCGATAAGATTTAAGAAGTTGGCGATCACATGTTAAAAAAGGGGCCCAATTGGTTTTTAAATTAGAAAAAGTACTGTGAGCAATCACCGTAAGTTCATTTTGTAATTAGGATAAGTTTTTACACAATTCTCGCCTTTTTATGCGTTGAAACAGTACTTCTATGGGAAGAAAGAATTGACAAAAGTTAGGTTTAAAATTAGGAAGGCAGATTCCAACCTGAAAGAAAGGAGAGACTCTTCCTGTTTAGACAAAATATATTGAGAATAGTTGAAGACGGTACTTAATTGGTTATGGAATTTAGGGAGTAAAATTCCGAGATTGGATAGTTTTTTAACATGTGTCCTTTGAATATTATTATTAAAACTTTGGATACTTTTGTTAAAGAGCATAATAAAAATAATCATGCTATTAAAATTTTACGATTAATTTCATCTCCCTTCAAAATAAGGGATCGTTCATTAGCAAAGAGAATTTCATGAGGAGTGTTCTTAGAAAAATATGATATTTGTAAATGTTACTGAAATGGGTTGTGCATGAAAGACCCAATGGTCAAATCAAATAAATTATCGAATCGCCAGAAAACTTAATTAGGTTTTAAAGAGCCTAACCTTCAAATCTCATAAACAGTCACTGGTTACTGTTAATAAAACAGGCCCTCGTTTAATGCTCACTCAGGCAAGAAGCACATAGGACGGGATATTATCCACAGTAAACATTAAGATAAGTACCTCGGTATCAGGAGATGTTAAGTATACCTTAGTTTAACCAGACCACTGACCTGATTAACAGCTCTCCTAGGGCTGGCCCGAAGGATTAGACTTATTTTACGTGGCTAAGAACCAATTTGTTACCTAGCATAGGGACCTACAGCTTACTGTGGAATCCGAACCACATTATACCGAGAAATGAATTTCTATCACCAGAAATAAATTCCTCTAATTCGAACTCAGGCCTTAAGACTTCAGGGTGAGTTGAGCCCTCGCCGCCCAAGCTGCAGTCACGAGAGCCTGTGCCGAAGGAATTTTCGCTCTCACAGGTCGCCTTCCATTCAGTAGCTGGCCAGACCATAAGTTGGTTAACCCTCTGTAATTGGAAGTTCTATAATCACTTTCTGTTCGAATAGAGGTCAACGGCTTTTTGTCCGTGTGTGTGTTTTTGTATATTTACTTGCTCTATATGTATACCATATATATATATATATACTATATATATATATATATATATATATATATATATATATATATATATATATTATATATATACACATACATACATATATATACTTATATAAAATAAATAATTG
Source organism: Macrobrachium rosenbergii (assembly GCF_040412425.1). NCBI lineage: Eukaryota > Metazoa > Arthropoda > Malacostraca > Decapoda > Palaemonidae > Macrobrachium > Macrobrachium rosenbergii. The sequence continues at coordinate 45,080,190 of NC_089750.1, read as the reverse complement.
CCTTTTATTTATTTAACAACCGGTATTCCAGCAGTGAAAAAATATTCGACTTTCGTAGTAGCGTTTTTGTACAAAACATGTTTTGAGAAGTGAGAAAGCACAAGAATGAACTTTGCACAAGCTTTATGCATTTTTATTTGATATTTATGCATATTTATTGATTGTTAATGATACACTGGAATTGAATATTCATTTCATTGAAGATCCCTGTTGGTGTGAAGACTCGGGAGGTTTACACCGGGCCTTCTACCCCATCTTCGGGCATCCTTAGGGTAAAGGCTCCAGCTAGCAAGGTCGACCTATGCCCTATTAACGAACCATCATATTGTATTTAAATATGACAAAGCCTATGGTTCATGATCAGGATTCAAAATAGAAACATTTAAATTGAATAATTAACTTTTAAAGTTTTTTCTTTTCATTTTTTTTTTCTAACAGTCACTTTTAGAACCGTACCCATAAGTAATCGTGATCAATTGCAAGGCTTTGGAATAACTTTTCTGCTAATTATATCAGAAAAAAAAAATCATGTTTCCATGGGGTCCTAGCCCATGTTGGAACTTTGGGAAACGATGGGCTTAACAGGTATGTGAAAAATGCTGTCAATAGTATATGTGTATATATATATATATATATATATATATATATATATATATATATATATATATATATATATATATATATATATATATATATATATTGAGTTATCTTGGTCATGAAACTACCCTTAAGATCGTACATTTTAATATTTAATAAAATCATTAATAAGAATTGTCAAGGCTTTAGAAGCAGCGTATATACTGGTAGTCTTCATTCCAAAAAGATAGAAGTAAAATTGTTTTAAGGTGGCTGAGTATATTTAACAAGGTAGCAACGTTCCGTGTGCGCACTGTAGTGAGTTATCAGTTCAGCATACTTTAGTGTATTGTAGCAAATATAGTGACCACCGATGGAGGTTTTATCTTGGTGAAAAAACCCTTCTGAAGTTCGTCTAATGCAAAAATTCCTGCACTCAGATTTTTCAAGAAATAATATATTTAGAGAGACAATGACTTTCATAATGTATTATCCTGATTTATTCTGTTAATTGATTTTCTTAACATTTAAATTCTTGTTTTCCTAATCCATGTTCGTATGTAATTTATTTTCAACATAACCATATAGAGAGGATTATGAGTAACTAATGAAAGTGAGTGAAATGAAGGTTTTTGAAGCTTTTTCACGTTTTATGTCGTGTCATGTCACCATTCCTTCGCATTTAGCACCGAATTACCTTGGCTGTGTCCCTAAATACCACCCATCCATCCCAAGCCATGTTATGAGTTTACTCAGCATTCGAAAGATGGAGTTTTAAATTTTTTGAAGTAATATGTGACATCACTTCATCCAAAAGGTAGTTAACCCTTTCTGACTCCAGTGGTGTGAACCTACATTACTTTTCCAATCCCACATCAAGGCCTTTTTCATTATGGGTTCGAATTCACTTGCTGCAAGATATACTGGAACAAACTGTCCTTTGCTTATACATATTTATTGATATAAAGAATTTATTGATACGTTTGTTTTTCTATTATTTTTTTATTACATATATTGTTTTATTCAGTGTTACTTATAATCACAAATATAAAGTTTCGCTCATTGTTATTTCTTATTGATTATATGGATATTGCAACGCAATTTACGGCCTTCTGTTATGTATGCTCCTTGTGAATGATAAAATTAGGAACTATTTTTGTTTTAATCAACATACAGAAAGTAAAACAATTTTCAAGCAGAGAATTTGATTGACTTTACAAGTTGAACAAAGACATATACGATCAGCAGAAAACTAAAGTTGCTTTTCCCTTATTTCCGTTATTCCTCAAGCGTGACGGTTTAGGGAAGGTTAGAAAGAGGAGGAAAGCGGAAAAATGGCAAAGCGTAACATTCACAGCCTCTACCAGTGACTGGTCACGTCCTATACCAACTCTTGGAGATATTTGACTCCCCTTCTGTTTTGTATTTGAAATTTAATTTCGTACTCTTGTATAGAAACAAGAGGCCCAAATTTTATGTAGAATGTGCAACCAATTGAAGGTTATTCTTGATCATGCTTTTATTGTATAATTGGAGTTCGTGTTTTCTGTGTCAGTATGTGATAATTATCTTTATTTACAGGCAGTAGTGTTCGCCGGGTGGGTGGTGGTGGAGGAGGAGGAGGAGGAGCAGGAGGAGGAGCAGGAGGGGGAGGGGGAGGAGGTGGAGGAGGAGGTGGAGGTGTTGGTGGTGGTGGAGGCGAAGAGGTCGGATCAAACTCCCGTGGTTCATCTCCCGCCCGCGCTCACGCCCACTCTGCTGCCACACCCTTGCACACCACCCCGCCCACGCTACTCAGACACGCCCAGAATCTGTAAGTACCCTTTCCTTTTCCCAACATGAGAAATTCTATGTTTCTATAGCTATATTATTTTGCTTTTTGAAGATTTATTTATAAGTTGGTATTTGTGCTTAGAAGTGAATATAGATTTACAATTCCAAGAGGTCGTATCATTCGGTGGTATTTGTTGATCTGATTCAGTTGATTATGCATGACATATTATGTAATCGGTGTCAAATTGTTTTTCTTTTATATGTAGCACCGTTTATTTGTATTCGTGTGTTGTGTCGTGTAGTATTAGTTGTTGTTACATTTATCTCGGCTCTGCACCATTTTTCAAGTATGTACGGTATCACTGTCTACTGGAATATATGTTTGTAAAGACGCAGAGTTTATGGAAGTGTTCAAATGCCGTCATGTTGAGAACTATAACCACTTCTGAAGAAAAAGCCGTCGACTTTTTTCTAGGTGAGCGTTTGTACATCAGGTGTAAGGCACATGTACTGTGATGGTTAACCTTCAATGCCTCCGTTTCCCCAGTATTTAACATCGCCCCTTACGTAACTTTCCCGTTCTCCCGCCCTCTACCGTATCCCCTCTGCCGCAGAGCATGACTTATCTGGGATGGGTAAGTGAAACGCGGGTGGTACTGCCCGTAGACTAATGGTATGGATTGTGTGTATCGTGTTTTGTTTGAGATCTCCGTGCATTTTTGCGATACTTCGTTCGTTTTCATATTCAAATTTATTTATTTTGTAACCTGCGCAGTGGGGCTGTACCCAGCCATTCCCTTGGTATTGGGTTAGGCATGAGCTAATGATCCTGTTCCATTGTTTATTCTTTAATTTTCCTTTTCTGTCTCTAAACTGCAAGAAACACAAAAGTACTCAGTTTCTTTAGCTAGCTAACATAACTTGGAGTTTCCTCCCCGGAACCAGTTACCCTGGTTTGGCTTGTGAAACGCCCAGTCGGCAGGATTTGTGCAGGTCTGCTCTAACTCGGCATAAAAGCCTAGAAAATCCCACCATTACAAATTAATGGTAACTCATTAACACGCAAGTACCTTTAAGAAAGATTATCATAATCCACACTTTCAACATACTCTGTTACTAAATTTTTGAGAAGCTGTAATCCATTTTTTGATCTAGATAATAATTTTTTCAGGTTAGTTTTCAGGCCGTGGACAAAACCTTTAGTATTATTACGCATATATATTTTTGGGGGAGGTTTTTCATTAACATGGAAAGCAACATTGATTATTTTGATGGAGGATCTTGGTATAGTAATGATGCGAGATTCATCTTGTTACTTGACTCGTAAAGTGACCATAAAAGTCCCTCTTTCAGTAATGGTAACCATACATCTTTGCATGTGTGGTTGCCTGTAGAAATAAATCTTCTGAAACTATTTGCTTGTTTATTTTTTCTTATTATTTGCTTATTTAAGTAAGACAGGACTTCATGCTAAAGGAGAAATCTGAAATCTTTTTACCAGCTGGAGATATTTGTTGAATGGCTTCTCTTAATCCCTTTAGGGTTAGGGACTGAAATTTGGTACCTAGTCTCACAGCCACGCCTTGAATTCGAAGGTCGCATGGCATTGCCGTGAGGGTATTTTTCCTCTTATTTTATTTTATATATCTTTTTGATGTGACACAAGCTACAATGCGGCGTAGATTTATGCTTTTATTTCGTTGCGTCCCTTTCATGTATTAATTTACTTTTTATTTCTATTATATTATGTGTGTATATCCATGTCACTTGTTTATGTGCTTTATTTGTATGTACTTACTTTTATGTGACACTTATTTTTACTTTTGTACATATATGCCTTTTTCAGTTTGGTATCTAATATTAATCATTTTGTATTGGAAATAATGCTTTTGTGTCTGCTACATTTAAGTTGTCATTTTTCTTTGTGGCTAACAAATGCTTTTTTGAAGGGATTGGGGGATGCGGGCTGGAATATGCTCTTCTTTCCTTTCCTCCTGAGGTGACGGGTGTGGCTTTGACCAGGTTCTCATTACTATGGCAGGTACCCGAGCAGCCCTGCCCTAGCCACCCTAGGGAGTCGTTGTCCCCACCCGGCTCTGGTGCGTCAGTTTTCATTACCACAGGTCTTACTCAGGTGAGAATGAAAGATTAATCAAAAGTAAAAAACACATGCACAGACCTACTCCTCCCTTCCCCTATGCCCTCTCTCTTGCCTTTTATTATGTCTTCCCTTTGAAGGAGACGCAACTCGCTTGCCTGCAGGTGTTGCCGTCTTTAGGGCAGAGAGAATCAAAAAGATCCGTGCACCAGTTGACCAAAAAAGAAAAAATGTCTTCGTTACTCACTTGATAGTTCTCTGCATTCTCTCTCTCTCTCTCTCTCTCTCTCTCTCTCTCTCTCTCTCTCTCTCTCTCTCTCTCCATTTTTCTTTATTCAGTTCTTTTCACTCAAAGAGACCAGTGTTTAGCCTGGCATACCTGTAGTACAGGATGGAGAGGTTTATGTATTCGGAGGAGAAATTCTCTTTTATTTTGTTTTAATTGTATTTAATTAATCCCTTATGTCATTATATTTTTTCAGGACAATATGAACTCTTCTAACGCCTTTTTATTGGTGTAAAAAGATTTTATGTGTTAGTTTGATAATTATGTTCATTTAACAGAAAATTATCTTTGGTTCTGCATATGCAAAATTTGTTTAAACTTTTATGCCCCAGTCAGATAAAAACATTACTTGTTTACTTTTAGTTTTCCCTTTCATCACATAAGAGCTCGAGTCTTATCAGCTCATGTGTTCTGTGTGTGACTTGCATTATTAAGCATATTCTAATGAGCCCGAATCTTGAAAGAGTTGACTTCATAAATCAAGAACCGGTGTCGGTAAAGAGAATATCTCTTCAACGTACATTGATCAACATGGTCTTTTTTTTTTTGTAATCGGGCTACCTGTCATAGTGATTATATATGTTACTACATTTGTTTCGATTATTATACTTCATTGTGACCGTATATTGTAGTAATTGTGTGGTTCCCTTGATTTGGTAAAATATATAATTTTCCATGTTGCCACATGTCTTCAAAAATTTGATAGAAATTAATCGTAAATGTTTAGAATAAACTCTTCATTATGACAGCTAGCACTGGTTACGGTATGATTCTCGCGGCACTGTTGGGTTTTGCGCTGTTAGTGCCACTACTGCTGTTCATGCTACTGCTGCTGCTGCTGCCTGTCACTTCAGCCGCTAGTGCTGCCATTAATGCTAATGAAGCTGCTTATGTTGCTGGGTACATTGCAAGTTTGGGTTTCAGGTTGATTTCCGTGTCAGGCATACGTATGGCGGCTTGTTTTCCGTTCCGTAGTGGGAAGGTACCTGGGCTCGATTTCGGAGAAGTTGGTTTGACCTTGTCATGATCTTCGTTGAACTTGGTATAAAATTACACGTGCCCCCAAGGTATCTCTTCTTCTGTACACCTAAGAGGAGAGGTCTCTTGGAAATATATGAATAAATACTAAAATTTGTAGTGGTGTGTATATATGTATATATATATATATATATATATATATATATATATATATATATATATATATATATATAATTTAAAATTTATATTTATATATATAGTATATATATACATATATTTATATATATATATATATATATATATATATATATATATATATATATATATATATATATATATATATATATATATATATATATATATATATATATATATATATATATATATATATATAACATACATATATGTATATATTATATATATATATACATATAACATATACATATATATGTGTATATATATATATATATATATACTGTATATATATTATATAATATATATCTCCCAACATGTAAAAATACATATGTAGAGACACTATACGTTATTTCAGAAAGTAGAAAGCAAAGGTTTGAAGTAGGTGAACCCTTACTAAACGAGTGAAATAAGCCTCGGCATTTCTAGAGACCGGAATCGTCTTCGGAACTGATCTCAGTTCTGCAAAGTTTGCCTCTCTTCAAGAAGCATCGTGCAAAGCAGACTGTTGAACCCTGCCCCCAAAGAATTTAAGTCGCAAAATCTTCAATATTTAAGTGATCGGTTTTGTAAAAACGGCTTCTGCTCTTGAAGAACCACGAGATGGCATAGGAAGTCATGTCCAGGTACCGGTGGACGGAATTTTTTTTTCGACCTTTTTTTTTTTTTAACTCGCTAACATTGACTGCATTGTGAATTTTCTTTGAGACAGGGCGCTGATGATATTAAGTGCTGTGTCATTCCTAATTAATGTATAACATTTGTTGATGCAGCTGATTTACCATTATTTGCATTTTGAAACATTCTAATTCCAAAATGAGATTTTTTTAGCATGATTTAGCAAAATTTGGTTTGTATGAGTATACCGTATTTTCTCTAAATAAAATTTCACGTGTTTATTCAGAAGTGTTTTCGCGTTGTTTCAAATTTATGGTTTTGTTCCGTAACAATGAATAATGTATACACATTTCGAGAGCTATAGTATACAAGAATGACGTATTGCGATATTAATAGCAACGTTTGAAATCATTTTTAATTGTTGGTAGTCTTTGTTGTGGTTTTATTTTATTGACCTTAGAATAACAAATAAAATTGGTTCTGACGCACAGATGTTACCGATTTGTGTAGGCAGTTTCATTTTCCTTTGGAAAACAGTATCGCAACTTCGCCCGGTAAAGGCTGTCATTGATGGTCTGATGGTCAAGTGTTAGAATATTAATACTAAAGGTTATTGTTATAATAATAAAAGTTCATTTTTTAGACCGGAGCAAAGAGTATTTACACCTGGGAAATGTAGCTTGCGAAGCCATGGAGTGGCTCTATTCCTTTTGTAATAGTTCCCTGTAGATCTATAGGTATCCATTTTCTATTGTGAGCGTCAACTTGCTGAACCATTTTCTATGGCTACTGGAGAGGCATACTTCGGTAAAATGTTTAGTAAGTGCTTGGATTGGGTATCTTCGAAGTATTTTACTGCTTTGCTTGTTATTGAGGAACCTGGAAAATACATGAGGTACTTTGTGTTAGACCTGGTGAAGGTTTTTCGATAGTTTTGAAAGTAAACAGTTAACAGTAACGTTGGTATGAAAAAGTAAAGTTGATTCTTGTAATGTAGCTTGATTTTTTTATAACTAACCAAATGTATAATAAATATGAATGTTGGGTTGATCTGCTATTTAAGCGATACTAACAAAAACTTGCTTCTGATTTTATATTGGCTATGTAATGATACCCAACGGTAAGTTATGAGAAGTTTTAATAAATCTTTGAAAGGTAAGACAGTTTGATATTTATTTTATCCTTTTTGTTGATGTACAACAAATTTTTCAGGTTATATATTCTTATTTACAGTTACCCACCGTTTTTTAGCCTTATATAGTGGTTTATTGCATTAGCTTATAACTCATATGAGTATGTTTTAAATGTATATATGTATACATATATGTGTGTGTGTGTGTGTATTTTCTTAAGAGTTTTTTTGTGTTTGAAAATTGCATACTCAACAATGTGTTCACCATCGAGGAATCAGCATCACTTTTGAATATAGTTATGTAACTTTTTATGTTACCTCCAAGCATTTGCATGGATTTACATCGTGATCTACACCGGTTTTAATTTCGCTAGATGTGTGTGTGTATATATATATATATATATATATATATATATATATATATATATATATATATATATATATATATATATATATATATATATATATATATTTATTATATATATATATATATATATATATATATATATATATATATATATATATATGTATGTATTAGAATAAAAGTGGTGTAAAGGTTTTTTTTTTTGTGTTTACATTCATTCGAATATAAATATTTTGCTGCATGTTCAATATATATTGTTGGGAATAAGTGATTTTTGGGCATTTTCGTTTCCTTTTTGTCTTCGTGCAATCAGCTTTATCATTCTATCCTTTAAACACAGAAAGCAAGTGTTCTCACTAAGCTTCCTGCATATAAGATTAATATGAGTTGTTAAATGTGCCTAACCCATCCCCGCCCCCACCTTTCCCATCCTTTTAATTTTTTTTTCTGCAGGAATGAAGGAAGCAGCAATGATTCTGTTTCTGGTAGATGGATCATCTTTAGTGACTTACTCTAGTAGGTGACCGTACGACGATATTCTCAAACCAATGATTGTGCTAGCTCAAAAAGTCTATTAGAAAGGCGAATTGGTGAATTATCAGAAAATTCCTTCCCTACGCAATGTTTTCATTGTTCAATTGTGTGACAAATTCTACTTTGCAGTGAATGCGGGTCCCATAATATATACTCTTTTACTTATTGCATTTTCACATTTTTCATAGGGTCATTATATTTTCAACGCTTTGAAATTCTATTGTTATTATACATATTTTTTATAGAAATTTTACTCTTAATGTTCATATTGTTGTTAAAAAATCATTGTTAGGTTTACTGTGTGTTTTCGGTGATGATTTTATCTTGGGAAGGTTGATTATGTTTCGTCGTTTTTTACTCATCCCATCTTTCTCATGATATGGAGGCCTTATCTCCTTTGCTTGAAAACATGCTTTGTTCAGGTGTTCCTTTTAAGGACAGATTTCTTGACCATCAGTGTCATGACTTTAAGCCCAATCTTTTCTATCCGAAGCCCGTTTCTAGAAGAAAATGGAAGGTCGAGTCCCTCATTTCCACGTTCGATGCTCCTACCTTTTTCCACCCCGCAACATTACACATGCACTGGTTATAGCTAATTGCTGTAAAGCATTTTCTGTTTATCAATAGAGAATGATGATTTTGATTGCCGTGAAATTTTTGTTCACAGCTTTTAGCAAGTGTGTTTGGAGTCTTACCATCAATAGCGATGGTTATTTGATTGCTGCCAGTAGGAAAACGTTTGGCACTATCCTTATACCTAAAATATTTTTTATTAGTTCTGGGCGGGACTTCAATACTAAGCAAAGATTGGCTGGCGTCTGGTGTGACTGTACATCACTGCAGGTCAATATGGCAATTTTGTCAGATCTTTTTATTGTCAGCAGCCGATAGAAGAGCACAGTAAACCCTTAGATTTTGTAATGTATGACATCTAAATATATAGCAGTGGTTTAACCAAAGGTTTGGTCAATATCAGTGAGTTTATTTGAATTCTTGACCATTTTGCCAAAGCCTTGGATCTCTCTTTTTAACCTATTCCTATTGCCACTCAAAAAAATGCATAGCTAATGTCTCTTGCCATACGGAAAATGATATAACGTGATCGTATATGTGTATAGATATCTGAAGCTAATACAAAAAATTTAACCCTTATTTCATAAAAATTTTGAGTAGTCACTCAAAAAGTTTAGCTCGTTCCATCAACAACTATCAAACAGCCAGACTAATGATGCACCTTGATTTGAGGATTCATCATAAGGAGAGGAAAGCATACTCGGTTGAAAGTAGTAAAGTGAGCGATTGAGCGCATAGATATGGCATGCTGAGAGAAATCATCTTCAAACATGTAAGCTAGATCCGTCAGTGGTGGAATCGGGTAAAAATCGATATCATTCTGTCAGGCACATGATAGGAAACCAACCCGAAGGACAATTCAGATGTGCTTCATAAGATCTGTGAGGTTAAACGGTCCTCGGTTAAAGTTTTATTTAATATCTGTCTTTATGACCCATTCGTCAGAGAGTATGCTTTTTGTTCAAGGGATATTAAAAAAAAAAGTTGCAACATCCTTGAGTTATGCTACAGAAGGTCCAGACTGGTTTTCGTTCTCCCCAACATGGCAGTTTTTTGTGTTTTTCAACATTTTTCGAGAAGACCAAAAGTTATGTAGTAACGTATTAACGCTAGCTACAACCTCCCAAGGCCTTTATTCGTTCCTCCAGCAATCTCAAAGGTTGTAGTAAAACTAAGCCTACAGCAAGTACATCTAAAGAAAGTGGTTAGGTATAGGTTATGACATTTTCGATCTAACTTGTCAGATACAAGGTAACCTTACTTTGGATAACAAAGTGTTGCATATTTAAACTTTTAAACTTGATGTTGGAGAAAATATATCTGAATTCAGTCAGTTTTTCCAGGAACCGTCAATAGAGTTGCCGTCGCTGGTATTTTTTATTTATTAAGCAGATTTGTTTTGTTAGATGTTCTTTAGGATAGTGTACTTGGACCTTTCTTGTTTACTAGGAACTTTAATGTTGATTTAGAAAACACAGTAGTTAAAGTTGCAGTTGATGGTTAGCTTATTGTTGTTTTCAGTCCCAAATTCAAAGTGTAGTGGCTGCGAGCAATAGCTGATTTCTGGAATGATCCAGTTAATTGGATTCTATAAGTTATAAAGTTGAACTCCAGCAAAACTTCATTTAGTAGCAGATTTCGTACCGTTCTACAGTTTTACCGTTTGCTTTGCAGTGTTAAACCGACGTAATAAATTATTCGTTTTTTTTTTCGATACGCCGTGGCATATTCCACTCTTTGCTTTCTTTCTTTCATGGTTCTTACAGGATGTATCATTTGTGCTCCCCGAAAAACTTGTTCATAATGCTTTCTGTAAAAGAATACTATCAGTGCCACATGTTTCAGGTCTGCTATTTTTTTGTTAATGGAATATTGTTATGTCTCGATAACAGTAACCTCCGAGGTGTATATCTTGAGAAGAATATGCGAGAGTTGGTTTAATATTCTCAAGAAAATGTCTGTACTGTCATTAAACGATTCAGATCGTTGTCACGAGGCTTCCAGGGTGACTCCTCTACAGAAGTTGTTGCAACAGAGAACCTTTTTTTTAACTCCTTTAGCGTCTGCAGTCCAAGAATAGTGCTTGCTTCTCTTTTTGCAGAGCACGTACATTCACATTATGTCGGTGTATTTTATCACGATGCCCCGTTTCAGAAGGGTTTCAGTCCCTGTAAAACCGTGTAGTTGTAACCTTGGCATTAATACCCGGGCCATTGCTCAAAACTTTATAAGAAGCTTTAATATTAGTTTGAAGTGTCATCAGTGATTATATTGTTTTTCTGTATTTTATGCTTTCTTTTATGCCCCAGTTTGTCGAATAATCTTCTGATTAGATGTTACTGTGTTGTCCATAGTCCTTCCTTTCTTCACATGCGTGTATTCTAGATTGTAGATACATTTTTCTGTTTGACAGATTTTTAGGCTGGTGCAATCATAATAAAAATAATAGTAATGATCTGTGGTGCATCATTCTACTGTGACCGGAAATAATAAGTGTAAATCTGCAATTAGGCTTGTGATCAAACACTGTATTTTGAAACAATACAAGTCAAAAAAGTATTAAAAATGGGAGCTTTTAACCGTTTGCATGACGTTCCTCTTCACCCAACTGGGTAAAAAAAATGTGATTTTCTTGATAAGATAAAAACAAAATAGACGAAATTCCGTAGTAGCTTGGGAAAACTTCAATCAGTCCCTTAGATTTAACTATGAAATGGCGGCCATATAATGACTTCCTTCGTATCTGCGTGGTAGATATTGTGATCGTAATTGCTGCCTTTCGTTTGTATGCTACTCGAGGGAACGACAGACTAGCTTGTCTTCTTGCGTAAAGGGTAGCCAAGAATTTTACAGCATCAAATATGCCGAACAGACTTGGGTCTTCCTTTCAACTATGACTTCCTATAGATAAATATCCTTCAATCACTCGTACCTCTTTTTTTTTAGCATATGGACAAAATGAGCTTCCTAATGAATCGTAAACAGGACATTTTTGAAATAAAGTTTGGGATAAGAATAATCTATTATTGCCAGAAACATTATATAAGCATTGATCCTCATTTCCTGGCGTGAGCAACCAGATTTGCCGAACAGCAACACCGACATCCAGTAACTGTGCCTCTCTGTCGAACTTCTGAGTTCCAGAGGTCGCTTATTCCTCACACCTTTGGACTATGGAGAGTCTCCCAGAGGATGTCGTTAATTGGAACTTAGAAAGTTCAAGTGAAGATGCAGTGAATTACTATCCAAATGCAATTTTCCTTGTATTTTAATAATTTGCGTAAATTTTTATCTATTTATTAACTTTTAATTATTTTCTTTATAAATAAAATTGATCTCTTCTTTCTGTATTTACCTTTTCCTTCTGTTACTTCTTTGCAATGAACACCATATTCTTTGGAAGGTTGAATTTCAAATCAGTGGCCCCTGTAGGCTTGTTCCATATGAATAGGGTTCATCTTCTGAATGATAATAATAATAATATATATATCAGGGGACTTTGGTAAGACAGACTTTGAATAACAAATGAGATCTTGTGAGAACTGTTAAATGGCCGGTCCACGTGACCGGAAAACTTTTGCTTACCATCATTTCTTAAAATGCAAGTGATAATCATGAAAAGGAACAGTTATCGTCAACTCGGGTGTGGTGTTGATAAATGACAGGTACTTCTTTTTATGTAATATTTCTTGAAGAGAAAGGATTCAGCATATTCTAGCAAAGTATCGGAAACTGGTGATGCATATCCCTCCACCCCAAATGATTTCTGGGGTCCAGTGCAATAAGCTCATTCGAGAAAGACCCACGGGACTGGGTCTTGGTGACGTCTGACGAAACGTCGGTCAGTCCGGGGAAAATTGACGACACTGCCTTTCCCCTTCCTTCCAACCTCGTCACCTTATCAGTGTCACATCTGTGAAGATTCAAACAAGAACGGGAAGATAATCCTTCCTTTAAGAACAGAATAGCCTTTTCTTCAAGACGTCTAACATCTTAAAGCGACTCCTTATTCTGGAACAATGCACACACCAGCTGGGCTCTGTACGATCAGCGAAGGTGTACTGATGAATGTGGGTTTCGAGTGATCAGATAAAAGGAAATTAGATTTGGGAATTAGCACAAGCAGTATGATTATTGACATCCCAGATGATTATTGTCTAGGAGCTCGTGTGTAGGTGTTAAACCATCGATAAATAGGCAAGTAGGTAGGCGTTGTAGATCAGTAAATGGGATAGTCGAATGGAGATTTTGATTAAAACTAATTCAAAAAGATAAAATAAAAATGGTGGCAAGTCGTGGATGGATAATTTGTGTGTGTATGTGTGTGGTTGCTTTTTGGTAGTGAACGACTTCCAATGTCAGAGCTAGAGCTTTGAGCGTAATTTCAAATACTATTCAATTCTGTTCCTCAGGCCGAAGATTCATATCTAGATTCCTTGCGCTCATATATTGGGATTTGCTTGCCATGGCAAAGCCCCCAAAATCTTACAGATATGAGTGTCCTGTGGATTTACAAGTTTAGGATGTTTTCGAGCTTCATCTGTGGTCTGCTGCTCAGGCTTCATTTTCGTTTTTTATGAATTTGAATTACTGCTATCAGATAAGATTTTTTTGTACTGTATTTAAAGAAACATGTCTATTGCATAATGATTAGTCCCGTACAAAAACTGGTCTTGTCCAAAATATTTGTATCTTGCCTTACTATTTCTCTATTCCAGTTGGTAACTACAGCTGGCTGGTACAGGTTTCTTTGCAAGAAACCAGAGACTGAGAGAGAAAAAGTTTTATAAGTTGCTGTTGAAAGTCTTTCCGGGATGTTGAAGTTGAATTCACTCCCCGCCTCTCTCTCTCTCTCTCTCTCTCTCTCTCTCTCTCTCTCTCTCTCTCTCTCTCTCTCTCTCACACACACACACACACACACACACACACACACACACACACACACACACACACACACACACAATTATTTCTTCCTTTGTTGTCTGAGAAACACCAAGACACGTATGGAAGCTGCCCGATCACGGAAATCAGTCAAGTTGGCTGACAAATTGGAGATTGAAAGGCGCATCAGTGTTTATATTTTGTTTCAGGGGTTTGAGTTGGATTTTTTTTTATTACATGAAGATTATGTATTTTTAGTTGCATGTGTTGTTGCCGTGTCTAGACGTCTTTTTATATGTTTTAACAACTGGTTAGATGGAATTCAGTAGGCACAACAGTTTTGCGTTCATAACCTTGCTCTCCTTCGTTAACAGTATGCTAACTGTCACTTTTTAGAGGTTGGGTGAATACATCTGATGTTGGTGGAGGACGGCAGGATTGCGTGGGTAGGTTAGTTTATTAATGTGTTTGAGGGCCTCTTTAACATACGGCCCAATAAAGCTAAGATGTGACTGAATGAGATGAAGTGCGGCTTGATTACCGAGATTTACTCTTCTTCCCCTGCTCCTTCCAATTACTATTCCTATCCTCTTCCCATAAACTGTTACAACCTCAACCCCTCCCCATTTCCCTTGCCTCATAACCCTTCCCCCCTTTCCCTTCCTGTAAACTCACCCACCCCACCCAACCCCTTCCCATCGTTGTACCGAGGACACCGAAATACTCGGCGCTAGAGGGACTGCTTGCCAATGGCTTTCTCCCCTCATTCATGGGGATTGGTTTATTTATAAGATTGTCCATTTCCCTCCTCCTTTAGCCTAACGTTTAGCAAGTGCATGTAATTTACAAAATCAAATGTTCATATTTTCATGGTGTTCAATTTCGAAATTGGTTCTTCCATAATGATAAGTATTTCATTAATGCCCATTACGTATTCAGTTGATGTCGACGAATTTAACACATTTGTTCCTCGTTGAATGGAATTTGATGAGTTTGATTAGCACGTATTAGACTTTGAAGTGTATGAATGACGCTCTCCTGATTTAGTGCCTTCGTGTAGTGATTTACTGGACTGCCGATGAGCCTCTTACGGTGGTCGTTATGTAAATTGTGTAGCGCCATGGCCGTTTTTGTTTTTATGTCCCCCGTATTTTCCTTATTTATTCCAGTTTATTTCCTCATAAAAGTCGTTTTTTCCTTTTGATTTAGACTTTGTTCCCTTCGTATTATTTGTATGTGTTTGTTTACAAGCTTTATCTGTTACCTTAATTCATTTGTGCCCTTTCCTTTCATATGTTTCGTGCAGGAGAACTAAAGTTTTTTTCCTCTGTTGCGAAAGAGATGTCGAAAAGTGCAGACTTTTCCTTGACCATTTTTATTGCCATTGTTATTTCGATACTATAAAAAGTAGAGTGTCTGGACTTCATGGCTTTCATACATATTGCATACTATTTGCGTCATTTTTCAAATTATAGTTCATGTATGTTTTTTAATGTTTATGTCTGGAGATGTTAGGTACTTGTATGTGAGGTTAAGTTTGTTTGTTGTTTAAGAAGTATATGCAAATTTTTGTACGTGCAGTATGGAGAACACCTTTGTTCTTGTGCTAACAATTTTATCCATAATCTTCATGTTAACGTGTATTCCAGACAGCATGTGTATAGATATACTGTTGTAAAATATTGAATTTTGTTCTAGGAATTTATCCATTGAATATCTGCATCCCCATTCTTCCGAATCCCTCGTCTGCAACAGCCAGTCACAGTCGATGCAAATGCTAGTAACAGTAGGCAAAAATATTTTTGCCAATGCGTAAAATCCTTTTGGTGTTAGTGTCTAGTGCTCTTCACTTCCCCTCTGCAAGCTACTTTGCCAGATATTTTGTTTCCATTATTTCCAGTGCCATTGGAATTAAATCCGAACCTTTCGGTTCCAGATTGTAGTTTTTTTTTATTCATTTTTGTTGATGGTTCTGCATGCGAGAGTTTTTATCCTGGCTTAGTGTAAGTTACACATGCTGTGTCGGTGAATGAGTTTCTTCATATTTAATTTTCATGCATTTTTTCTTTCACTTCTTCTTCGTATTATTATTATTATTATTATTATTATTATTATTATTATTATTATTATTATTATTATTATTATTATTATTATTATTATTATTATTATTCCTGTCGTTTTTGTGTGATTCTTGTAGTTTAGAAAATAAGACGTTTTGATTCAGAGGAATTTGGAACGTGCCCAGATATTATGTTGCAGTGCGCTCTCTCTCTCTCTCTCTCTCTCGCTCTAAAACAGGGAAATTCTTGTTGCTGCTGGTTATTAAACCCCCATTTTATAACATTCTTCCTACCCCTACTCTCTCTCTCTCTCTCTCTCTCTCTCTCATGTAAAAGGTAAAACTTTTTTTTTTGCTGCTGCTGCTGCTGCTGCTGCGGCTGCTGTTATCAAATCCCATGTCCAGATTGGGAAAAGCTGAATGCTGAATACAAAAGACTTCGTCTGGGGAGATGGTGCCGCAAGAAAGAAGATACACTATAGAAAAGAAGTATCAGTCAGTCAATCAATTTCTGCTGAACCCTAGGGAATGCATAGGGCCTCATTGAATCTTCGTCTCCAAATGTGTGTCCTGTGCTGGTTTCCTCAGGTCATTACAGCACTTTTTTTTCCCATCTGTGTATTTTTTGGCCATGTCTTGCTAGGCTTAGCTTTCCATGCCTTCTCTCAGCAACAGTCTACCCTGGTGCTCCCTGCACCAGTGTACCATCTGTTCTTTTAATGTTTCCCATCCACTTACGTCTGGACAGTCTCAGTCATTGAAGGGTATCATTCTAATTGATTCTCTTACCTTCTTGTTAGCTACTCTGTCGTGCCTCGTAATTCATATCGTTCTCAAGATTTTGCTTTCAAATCTACCACCATCCTGTCTGACATACCTTAGCTGAAGTGTGATTCCTGTCCATATATCACAATCGGTCCAGCCACAGAATTGTATATTCTTATTTTTATGTTCACCTGGAGCCTGGATTATTTCACACTTTTCAGCATTTTAAGGGCTCGTCCTGCCTTTTTTTTTTTTATCCATTCTTCAAATCCGTATTTTAGTGATCCTTCTGAAACAAACTTGAACCCTAAACCTTAGTGTACTTTTATCACTTCATCTTCAATAAGATACTGCATGATGATCTTTACAATTATATTATTTCCGATTTTAACCTCTCAACAAAAAAATTTACTTAATCTGCCTCATAACCAAACACTAATACCTGCTGCATTCCTGCATCAGCTCAATGTTGTCAACATAGTCAAGATCTAGAAGCTTTCTATTCCCTCTCCAAATATAATATACCCTCATTTTTTTTAACAGTGTCAACGCTGCATAACAAAAAAATATAACCACAGGATATAACCAAAGGATAGAATCCTTCCTGCATCACACCAGTCTTGACTTCAAGTCGATTTTTTCATGTAAAATTATACAAAGTTGCTTTCCTACAAATTCTAAATATCTCAAAGTTCCCGAGGAATGGTCTGTCAGTCTGTTAATGAATTGACAAGGAAAGTGGGCAGTCTTAGGAAAATACCATTGAATTTTACAAACGAAATCTTTTAACGATACATACATAAAGGAGTTTGTTGGCGACACCATTTCGATGTTGTATTGAATAGACCGAATCCACTTGTTGAAGAGTTATTGCTAGGCAAAGGGGACTTGGCCAACTGTTGAGGGGCCTGCAGTCACTGACATTAGACAGTTATAAGATTATAAAGTCTCCTCAGAAGATGGTCTTGACATCAGAGATGTTTTAAGGTCGAACAGGTGGAATGTCAGGCGTCGTTATGAATCTTTTTAATCGTGTTTTGGCATCGGGTATAGGTTTCGTAGATTGAAAAACTGGGTGATTGTCAAAGTACTAAAAAACCGGTGATTTTAGTGTGTTAATTGTGATGTATATGTAGAGATGAGACATTACAGGAAGATTTTAAGAAAATGACGCACTAATAATTTTCTAAACTGTAAAGAGCTTTTGAGATTGTGATGTTATGAACACTGAACTACAAGGAAAGTGAAACTGTTTTCGTGTAATAGATAGTATACATGAAGGAAATAAAAAAAAAGATGGGAAATCTGGCTTTAACGTTGAGTTGGACGGTCAGTGAAAACAAATTGACCAGGTCCAAAACGCTTCTTCAAACTGAGAAAAGGTATCCGAAATCGGTTTAGAATTGAAAACAGTATAAGATGATATTTGACTGACATGGTGGAAGCGTGTGGTTAAGAACCTACTTGGCAACTTGTTAATATACGATTTATGCAAATACAGTAGCTGTTAGGAAAATAACACAGGTGAATGGTTTCACGCAAAGTAAACTGTTTCAAGAACATGTAAGGCTTGGGCATGTTAGCGAATATGTATTTGCCCAGGTGGCCCTTTCTGTCATGCACAAGTTGCCTATTGTGCTATCTGGAACCTAAAGCATTACATTTCGCACATAATTTGATTGGGAGAACATAACGAAAAAGAGTAGTCATTCTAACTTTTAAGGAGAGTAATGGCCCCCCTTGTTGCATGACGAGAGATAATGTAATTAGAAAAAATTATAGGCCTGAAAAATTTTAAAACCCTTGAAGATTCATGAACCCTATTCAACATAAGTATGAGGTGAGATATGAACTACATTTATTTGTGCCTACTCAGAGGGGCAATGATCGTTAAGATTACAGTTTAAGGTTAGCTTTCCAGAGAGTGAGAAAGGGTATTATCGGAATTTAGACCAGTTTTATTGATTTGACGAATTACCATTGATATACCTCGAGTAAGGAAGGGGAACAGGGAAAAGACTCAGGCAACTTTACGGCAAATAAATATTTAAAAATGTATAATAATGAGAATAATTTATATTAGAATGAACCATTTTTATGACATACATTTGACAATTTTAATTATTAAAAATTCACTTTGTACCTGTTTAAACTCCTGAAAGGTAATTAACTCAGAGATAATTTATTTTTTCTAAGAAAAAGTATTAAAATGTTGTGAGAAGAAGTCGACTGAAAAAGAAAACCTTAGATTGTGACTGGGAGTCATTAGACGAGGGAAGATTTTGGGTTCTCATTCAGAGGCTCACTTGAGATCAGGGTGGATTGAGGAAGGAGTAATCTGAGTTTGTATGCAGACAGTATAGTGACCGGGAGGTGGAGGGAGAAGCGGAGAATAGGCTTAATCATTACTGAGGGATGAGTTGATGACATGGAACGGTATAGCTCGTCAGTGTAAATATCGTGAGAGGTGATTGGAGGGACCTGAGAAGGTGTTGTAGATTGGAATGTGGATGTTGTGAATTCACCAGTTACTAATGTAAAACAGAAGAGTGATGAGCTAAAAACCAGTGTACAAAGGGCGAGTAAAAGTATAAACAGGAAACATGTCCAAGAAACTTACTCGAATACCACATATCTGGTAGGACCACAGGTTATTTCCAGGACTTCCGCAAAGAGGATGTCGGTCGAACATAACTTGGATGGGAAACTAAGATCGAGGTTTGATAGATTAGTCGTAAGAAGGACACGATGGTGATCCCCCCCCCCTCCCCCGAAATTAGATTTTGTTTCAATCAGGCCAACTGTGTAGGAGGGCACATTTGAATTGTAGGAAATTGGACCGAATCATTTTTGCAGAGTTATAGTGATGGAAGTCCAAGACTTGCCTTATATTGCCGTATATGTTGTGAACTCCGCATGTTACAAAACAGTCTTCCGGATTTCCATCATGAATCTTTAGATTGCTGTGACACCTGGTGGGTTTTTGTAGACAGTCTTTGTTCGTCGAGACGCTGTGGAGAGCGGGCACTCCAGCACGCATTGAGAATATTTTCAGAGAGAGAGAGAGAGAGAGAGAGAGAGGAATACTCGTTTGTTTATTGTTAATTATTAAGTGCTTTTCTAGTTTTGCCTGTTTATCGTGTTCTTCAGTAACAGCAGCAGAGAAACCGCATGCAAAACGAATGAATATACTATAGTTTTGTAAATTTATTTCTTAAAAAATTTGTTTTCCTTGCAAAGTTCAAATTTGCCGTGTAATTTTACTGACTATGCATGTATGGTAAGTACGTTAATGCGTAAAGAACATCCATAGATTTTGTGTATTTGCCCAGATCATTCATAAAAAAGTTATTTACCTGTCGGGAATATCAGATTTGAAGTCTTATAGAATTCTTTTCACTATCCCGAGACATTAGGTGGGATACAATTTTGGAAATGTGCCCGAATATCAAAAGATGAATGGAGCAGCAACTTTCACCCAAATGTTTTCAGGTTTGGGGTTGGAATGCATTTATCTTCAAAATGCCTCAGAAGTTTGTGGAAGACTAATATTTCTGCATGGTGATTAGGGGAGGCAATTTTGAACATTATTCTTCTGTAACAACTTGAACTTGATCATTTGGATCATCGCTGACATTATTCTTCTGTAATAACTTGAACTTGATCATTTGGATCATCGCTGACATTAATTGCCCTGGGATATGAAAGTTTCCAATTGCCATGATGCTATGTAGGTTTTTTATTAGAATAGCTATATTCTTTCATTAGAAAAAAGAGTATTGTTTTATGGATATCAGAATTCATTAATTTTCAGTAATTAAAACAAAGTTCAGTTTCGTTTTATTGGTGGAAAAATGATCTGATGTTAACTTGTCACTTTTGGAACAACGTGGTTAGAGCCAGGTTCCAACCTCACTGAAGGTCAAGCTTTCCTCTTTTACTTCCTGCTCCTCCTCAGCTTCTCCCTCAGCCACATCCCATTTCCGACTCCCTGTTCTCTCCCTCCCTCCCTCCCTCCCTATTCCTCCTTTTCCGTGTCCCTTTCGTATTGCGGCACTCCATTTGGATATGCCTGACATGCATGTCACCGTCACTCTCGTGCGGAACCATACGGGCATAATGCAGTGAGTATGGGGTGGGTGTTTTGGGGAGGGGGATGGGAGGTTTCTGCATCATGCACATAACTGAACCCGATATTCAGTGCACACCTCTGCCTCACAATATGCGATATTTACTGCCTCGTTCGGCCTTAAGGAGACTTGACTCTTCGATACATCGATGGATTGGAATTGGGACTCTCTCTCTCTCTCTCTCTCTCTCTCTCTCTCTCTCTCTCTCTCTCTCTCTCTCTCTCTCTCTCTCGTGCACACTGAAATGTTATTGAATTATATGAAAATAGAAGATCGTTCGTCTGAATGACATTTTTGATGAAACATCACCGGATCGATGAGGTCACGTTACCTGTGTAACTGTTGTGTTCCAATTAAATTCTGTAACCTTGAGACAATGTAAACGGGAAAGATATTGAATTATACATACGATTGTTCCCCTGTTGTTGTTTTTTTATGAAATGCTTTTGCTTTCCTTCGGCTATTGACAGTTTTGCTAGATAGATTCGTTAGTTTTGTGTCATCAGGATTGAGATTTCTGGAAAAACTCCCTTGTAAGCACATGTGAACTCATTCATTTAGAAGAAACGCGTTAGCGGTAATTATATTTCTGGTAATAGGTTTGTTTGTTTACATGTACTGACAAACGGAGTGTTATTAATTTATTATTCATGGTAATTGCTTGATAAACATTCCTTTGAAGAGTGTTTGTTTATAATGAAAAATAGTTCTAATACTGATGTTCAAGAGTTGTAATTCGAGTATAGACACTGGAGCTTATGTTGAAGGAAATTCATTCTTTGCATAAGTTAGATGTACGTTGTATTATATTATAAAAAAAATGCAAGTTATTAATATGCTAGTCTAATTACCAGCAGCGTGTTGACAGACAAAAGGAGTACGATTTATGAAAAAAAAAACGAAAAGAACCCTTGAATCATGCTCGTAAACTTCCGGTAACTCGTTTGTAGTACTTGGTCTTGTCATGTAATGAAAACGGAAGGCTTTAATTCCGACCATCTCGTGCGGGAGAGAAGTACTTCAAGGGAAGGTCACCTTTATTAAGCGTTTCAAGTGGATTTTGGTAAGGTTACATTTTGTCGTTAAAAAATAATTTGGTCATCTTGAATTCTCTCTCTCTCTCTCTCTCTCTCTCTCTCTCTCTCTCTCTCTCTCTCTCTCTCTCTCTCTCTCTCTCTGCGTGTGTGAAGCTTGTTTTCGATAGGAATTAAAATTTAAATCTACTCTTGCCTATGGGATTATTTTATGGTGATTCTCTCTCTCTCTCTCTCTCTCTCTCTCTCTCTCTCTCTCTCTCTCTCTCTCTCTCTCTGAAGCTTGTTTTCGATAAGAATTAAAATTTAAAACTACTCTTGCCTATGGGATTATTTTATGGTGATCTCTCTCTCTCTCTCTCTCTCTCTCTCTCTCTCTCTCTCTCTCTCTCTCTCTCTCTCTCTCTCTCTATGTGTTTTTCTTTATGGATTCGATTTTGATCATCTCCCCAGGCCATATCACCTCTTGCTGCCGTGAAAGCCTCACTAATGTTGATTCGCCCCTTGTACCCGAGCTTTTGTCCTTCTTCTTTTCTCCATGCTTTGGGTCCTTTGAAGAATGGTCAACGGAATCTCTCAGTCCATACCTGGGAATGCTGGTGGCGCGTTAGCTAAGGATCTGTTACCGGTTGCATATACGAAAACATTTGGTGCGTTCTCATCAACGAGTTCCAATAATTTCACGTATGGGCATCTAAATTAATGGCCCTGTTGCCGTATGCCGTATGAATGACTGTGCATTTTGAAGAGACAATATTAAAAAAACAATTGTGTTAGAGGGTTGAAACAGCTGGTCTTTCTTCGTAATTGTAATTTTATCAGTAAATCGGCGAAAGGGGAATGCCCAGTTGCTATATCTCCGAAAAATAACAGAGCAAATAAGTCGAGGAGACTGACGAGGTAACCCTGGATTTCTCCGACATCGTAGAAGGCAAGGGCATCATTCTCATAAATTTCTTCTCTCTCTCTCTCTCTCTCTCTCTCTCTCTCTGACAAAGAACTTGGTGTTTAGGGAGAGAGAAGCAGCAGCAGCAGCAGCATCACGGCGTAGCTTGAGAGTGAGTGGCAAGCGGGCTGGCAGTCCATGTTGTGTCTCAGTCGATCACTGGCACCCACATAGGTTGCACGCGCGCGTGGTATGTGCCACCCTCACACCCCTTCTTAATTTTCCTATTCTCTTCCTCCTCCTCCTCTTATTACTCATACATATTTATTTTCACAGTTCCCCCCCGCACATTCGACTTCGACGGCTTTCCAGTTTGAGTTGTTCTCCCTTACCTATACCTATCCCGTTTCCGTCGCTCAGTGGGCGTAACTACATACGTCGCGTGTTTAATATATACGCCAGTGTCTGTGCGATTTTGTGGCCTGTGTTTCAGTGCTTTCCTTGAAATGGCTGACATCTCGTACCCGTTCTTCTCTGCACTGTGATTATTTTGTGTCAGACCTGGAAAGAGATGGCGAGTCCTTTCTTGGAAGTCCGCTTCCCTGAATTGAAGTAAATTTAATGATACAAAGGTTCCTCAGTACTTCGAAAAGGAAGAGGATTGAGGAACAGAAAGTGTCTGACCTTAATGGAATTCCAGTGAAAAACTCTTACGAAAAATGCGTAATCAGGACGTTTTAACGTAATTGGACTGAACTGCTCTCATTTTCTCAGAGTAGCCTTGTATTTCTTCAAAGTTCAATTTACAGATTATCTTTTACTCTCCTGGGATTAAAGACCGACATGTTATTTGTCAACGTTTGTTTGTTGAGCTCCGGTTCAAATGGTAGATGATGTAGTGTATTGCCTAAATCGTCTATGAAAAAATTGTATAGTTTGCTAATGAGTAGCTTTGTTTTATTTCTTGTTACTAGTAGCTGGAAAGAATTTTAGCCTAACGAAGTCAAATGTAATTGCTCTCCAGCAAAGAGCAAAATGCTTACGGATTCTATGTGATTCAAATTCCAAGTTCATTTTTTATCGGTGATCGACATCCCATTCCAAAGATCAGCATTTATGCACATATCTGATATAGTAAGCAAAAAATATACTGGACGCACGAGTAGGTAAGTAACACTTCTTGAATGAATCCGGAGAAGCTCTCAAGAAGCAACGAAGAGAGCGAGCCCTAACGAGTCTCGCTTTCTTCTGGTGACGTTGGAACAAGACGGTTTGTATTCCTGTGTTCTCTTATATTGGTGTAGGGACCTACGCCGCCAGATCTGGAGTTCTCATGTGTACTGGAAGTGCCCTGGAAATTCGGGTCACGTTTCGTTAAGTTTAATTGGTGGGCTGATATAAGTGTGTTTCTCTCTCTCTCTCTCTCTCTCTCTCTCTCTCTCTCTCTCTCTCTCTCTCTCTCTCTCTCTCTCTCTCTCTCAGTGGACCTAACCCACTTAAATTTTGAGTGTTTTATATATTTCTTCAACGTTAATGTTGTGTCTTATATTATTTGATTTGTGGGTTGGTATAACTAATGATTTTTTCTCCCTCCTCTCAAACTGGATTTGTCCAGTTCTGTTGCGCTCTATAGCTATTTCTTGCGTTGAGATTTTGTTTTTGGTTTTTCGTTTTCTTGATATAGTGCTCTCTTAAACTTACGCCTTATTATTTGAACTAACTACCAAGCCGTAAAGAGGTTTTCAAAGCTTCCAGTAAAAAAACCTGTCTTCGTGGTAAATTAGCATTTCAGAGGGTGGTCCATATATTTTATTTGCTCAGTTATTATATCACATTATGTTAGTAATGTTAAGTGCTCAGAGTATAATATATTTTGTTGTAATAATGGAAAATGCAATGCATTTGGATGAAAATAAGGAGAGGGGAAAAAGTAATTGCCTAACCTACAACCAAGTAAAGGTATACATGTATGTGAATATATATGTATATACATACATACATACATACATACATACATACATACATACATACATACATACATACATACATTGAACATATGCACGCGAGCTCGTGTGTGCTGTTGATAAGACCATAGTGTGTGATGAGAAGACAGCAAGGAGATAAATGAATTATGTGTAGGATTAGATGAGCAGGATTAGAAATGGATAGAGGATTTGAGTAGCCCAGTGGTAATAATTAAGTATTTGCGGTAGTAGATGCTGATATCAGAGGAGCAGAAAAGGGCGAAGTAGATGTGATACTCTTAAATATACTTAATTACTGCCTTCCAAAAGAGGCCAATAGACAAAGCTATGGCATGAAGAGTACCCTAAAGAAGTTCAAGGGAGAGAACGAAGAGTTTTCGTTTCCTAAATCAGTATAAAATGGTCATAGAGTCATTCAGGAAATAGACGATTTTGGGAGAAAATTTATGATAGACAGTTCAGGAAAATATCTGTAACGGATTAATGCTGAGGCTCTTAAAAATGAAGGGAATCGCGGAAAAAGTGTGGAAATATATACTTAGGAAATGTGCGTAATGCGTGGTGAAATAGGCTTAGAAAGGGTGAGATGTGTTTCGATAGAAGCAGCGAAAATTGTAAAGAATATAAGGTGGTCGCATTCCTAACGAAGGTGCTTTGAAGAGAATTGGTTGAGGATATATGAGTCCTTATTAATATAGGAAAGGGCAAAGTTCAACAGGTTTAAGTCAAGAATGTTCGTCGAAGAATTATTTTGCCGTAACAGTTCTGTGAAGGGTTTGCTCGGGAATAGGAGTTTCACTGGTAGCATACGTTGCTGAATTTGCGGCAGTTCTTATTTGTTTGCTGTTTGTTTTGTAGAGACTGCGTGGTGTGAACACAATGACTTCATTTTTTCGTGGGAATTGGGAGAGTGATTAATTGACGTGAAGCCCGGAATCATTTTCACTTTCAGGTAAATTTTTTTGTTTTCATACTTATAATGTACTGGAATGAAAGAGATGTTCTGTTTGCAGTTAGCGGGTAAAAATAGTAGATTTAAGCGGTTTTTAAGTATTCTGTGTGGTTTGAGGAGAGCGCGAGAGAAGAAGCAATTTGGAGGGTATGTCCCTAATTTATAGCGTCGGAGGGACGGAAATGGATGATTGCCAAGATGCTTGAATGTTAAAAAGCGGTATGGGAATGTTGCCGGGAAATGGTGAGGCATTGTGGCAGAGAGAAAAAAACATGAAATGCCAAATACGAAATCAAAGGGTGTGCAAATCTGATGATCTCATGGGGCTTCCACGTGCAGGTTTGAAGCGGTAATGAAGCTACTGAAGCACTTATTCGGCCTTGAAGGTAAGAGAATAGGTTTGGTTTGCTTGCAGGCGATGATGTACAGATCTTACACCGTGTTTCGTGGATATATACCTGGCACATATTTAAAATTTAATTTTACTTACCGTGATAAAGGTTATCATTTTAGGTGTATGTGATTTTTTGTGTGTAAATATAGTTATTTGGATACTAAAGTAAGAGAGAAACCCGATAGAGTCTTGAACTGACGAGGTAAAACAGCACGCATAAACGACTAATTCATGAAGACGTCTCGGCAAGGATTTAGTGTAATGGAATTTGGCCGTAGGCCCAGGCAGTAATAACTCTTACAGCTCACACACACACACATACACATACATATATATATATATATATATATATATATATATATATATATATATATATATATATATATATATATATATATATATATATATATATATATATATATATATATATATATATATATATTTCATCCGTGTATTCCAACTTTAAATTCTGCGAAGTGATTCGATACTTTTCAGCTTGCCATTCTCTGTCGTGTCCAATCGGTCAAAAAATTGTTGTGACGCCTTGCTTCTCTCGGTTATTGATGTAAATAGGCAATAGGCCTCTGTAACCACCTCCCAGAAGTGCCATCCTTTCACTGTGTCAGCCCTCGATGGGGTGAATTTTACAATGTTGCCAAAATTTCACGAAGACACCAACAGCCCCCTGCATGGTCTGTACAGCAATCTAACGGGAGAGCAAAATACCGGTTTCAGAATTGATAGGAAGGTTTCGGGTATTGAGTCTGTACTTAAGAAAAAGGTCGGTCGATGCAACAGAACTTTGGGTGGTTGTTTTTGTTTTTATTCTTTAATATGGTATTCTGTGCGCTCATAACGAGTTGCTTGTAATTTTCATTTGTGTGTTTGTGGTTACTAGTATTTATGCTGCATGTGTTTCTGTGCTGAGTTGCGTATTTATGGCTCTTGTGCATGTTGAAATGTGTTTGCGTGTGTATACTATGACCATGTGCGTGTGTGTATGTTTTAGTGTGCACCTGATTCATTTCTCGTTCTTTATCGTCTTTTTCAGGACGTAAAAATGTCTTGAATGGTTCCCGCTGATATTTCAAAACGAATCCCGTTGAATGCGGAGTTGATGCTTTTTGAATAGCTTAGGTTTATAGGACGTTCAAATGCTCGCTTCTTTTTGGATACTTGTATGTATCACAAACTCGCAGTGATCATTAGTATATTACTGGAGCATTACCCAGCCGTGTCGTTTGGCTTTGGGCCTATTTTGAGTGAATAATTTCGTTTGAGCGTTTGATTAAGAAACACGTAAGATTACAGTTCATTTGTTCAAGTTATTTTTAATGCTGATCTTGTGTGGAGGGGTGGGGCGTCATTTATTGGATGACGGGCAGTCAGTTGAAAAAGTTTGGAATAGATTCATCAATCGTCCGGTGATGCTTCGGGAAGGGTACCGTGCATATATTTAGTTTCTTTTTTAAGGAAGATAATGTCTTATCACTTTGGTTTTATCAGTTCAAGATTTGTTTTGAAGACATTATGCAGTGGGCAAATACGTTGATGATAGCGAGAATGTTTTGATTGAAATATATATATTGAAATATATATATATATATATATATATATATATATATATATATATATATATATATATATATATATATATCTAACCCAGCTTCTTTTTTACATGATGACCAGTTTCATCAGACTTGAACATTTGGTCGAAATGGCATAGGTTGAACACAAAGAGCTAAAAATAGAAAGTCTCGAAAGAGGCCAGGTAACAAATTGGTCCCATCAGGAAAGTAGCCAGTGAACTATGAGGTAGATTTTGTCAACAAGGATGCCGGGTGGAATGACAGCGTCCTATTTAAAGATGCTGTTTTTGCGTAGATTCACCTTTTCGAAACATCAAGTGTTCGTCCATGTAATGTCTAGGTTAAGAATTGAGCGATATTTTATTTTTTTATAATACAGTTTGTGTTAAGTGTATTAAAAAAAAGTCATTATCTTTAAAGGAACTTATTTGCTGCCAGGTTTCCAGTTACGTTGCTGTAGAATCGAATCGACTTTCTCCAAAATGAACTTTGTTATCGAATGACGAGGTCTCATGTTTTCTCACAGAAACCCTGGTTCATTTGGCATTCTGTCTGAAAGTTATCGTCAAGTAGGTCGAGTACTTGTGGCATCGGAAGAAGTACTCGTGAAAGGAGCGGAAGGGGGAAGGGGAAGAGGAAAAGGACTCGAGTGGGATGTGTAAAGGATGACCTGGGGCCTTGTCGTGGTAAGTCAAAAGGGATGAAAGTGTCGTGGTTAAGTCGTGGGGGCTGGAGGTGGGGGGTGCGGGGCGCCTTGCAATGACGTAAGCAGGTATAAAATCACAACCTGGTTTTGTTGTTGTTGGACGAAGGGTGGGTCATGTCGCTGATTCCACTTTTAGATGATTGATGATGTATGAACATTTCATTACCCGGTCTGACGTACAATTAGTGTTGATAACTCTATCAGAACAGAGAGAGAGAGAGAGAGAGAGAGAGAGAGAGAGAGAGAGAGAGAGAGAGAGAGAGAGAGTCCTGTCAGAATGGTATTAGCTATATGAGTTATGAAGATGGGCCTGCCAGCTTCATGGCTCGTTGACGCTCTACGTTATGACCTCAGTTGTAGATGTTTTATGCAAACATTGATAAAGTACCGGTATCGCTTACAAAAGGAATTTATTTTTATTGACTGTCACTGGATACCTTGTTCCCAAAGTTCCTTTTGTGAATACAGCATATTTTCTATCTTTTCCTGTGTCGTCTTTTGACATCGGAATTTCCTCTCTCTCTCTCTCTCTCTCTCTCTCTCTCTCTCTCTCTCTCTCTCTCTCTCTCTCATACACAGAATTCAGAATTACCGAGACCATATGCATGATCCGGTGATGTTTCGAACTGTAAACAGGAATTTCACCCAGATACGATATTCTCGTGTTGTAATTGTAATACTTATTCATGGTTAGGCTATGCTCCGTACTTTTTTCTTCCTCTCTTCTTTGTCTTTCTTTATGCAGGATTATGTCGGTTCCCTCGGACTATGGAAGTAAATCCTTAAAAAGAAGGGTTTTTTTATTTATTACCCTGGACACTGAACTAGGATTAAAAGGGTGCACTTCTAATATATGGAATGAATATGCAATTAGCTGAAGGTGACTTTATGTAAACAATTAAAGAAATTTAGTTCTCTGCCCAATTTCCACTTGGAGTGTGTTTAAGCTTTTCATTTCTATTTTTGCCGTACGTTATGGTGTATTTTGTGCCTTGGAAGTTTCACCAGCTATAAACATTTTTATTTGTGTTCAATATTATTTGGCGACTTGGATCAGAAATGCTGTTTCCACATAATCTTAATTTCATTACATGCATAACCGACCTTGCATTTATAGATTGTTCTTTTGCCACTTGTTTTGGGGTTGGACTTTGTATAAGAAAAAAAAAGGGTGCACAGTTCACATAAATGATGTGAAATTGAAACGAATAGGTGGTTCGTCACACACACACACACACATACGCACACACATATATAGAAAGATAGATAGATAGTTATTTTCTTAATCTTGTTCTAATGCAGTGTTCTTTATTGTATTTGGTTTTATTCATCTTGGGAAACTCCAGCTTTTCATCATTACTGCTGTTTATGTTTTCCAAAATGGACACACATTTCTGTGGAACAGTCCTAAAAGAACTTTAACTTTCAGAGTAACTTTCATGAAATAAAACGTCGGTTTGTGAATAAGACAGTCAGATGATACAGAAAAATAATTGAAGGCAAAATATATATATATATATATATATATATATATATATATATATATATATATATATATATATGTATATGTATATATTGTGTATTTATACATATATATATATATATATATACACATACACATACATATACATACAGTGTACACAATGGAACTAATGAACACATAAGCACGTGTTTTACAGAGAACAATTTAACTCATGTCGGAATCGAACCACGGTCGCTTAAATGAAAAGCCAAGGAGTCAGTTGGTAGCGTCCTGGCCTTTCATTTGAGAGACTGGGGTTCGATCCCAATGTGATTCAGAAATTTATATATGTATATATACGGTATATAATATATATAACATTTATATATGCATGTATATATATATATATATATATATATATATATATATATATATATATATATATATATATATATATATATATATATATATATATATATATATATAGATATATATATATATATACTGTGACCAATATAGGCGTGAAATAGTAAAAAGGTAAGACAAAGGTGTATGGAGGTTTAAAGGGGAATTGCAGCCGCTTGTATTCTTCTGAGCATCGGCATCAATATTTTGGAGTGACAGGAAAGACTTTTGTTGCTGGGCTGTGTGACTTAGCGCCTCCTCAACCGAGTAAGGATGTGGAAGTTCTGCAGTGTGAGTGGCATTTTGGGCCTAGGGACGCAGGCTCTAAGGGTGCTAATGGCAATTCCTTGTTGAAATACAAATAAAGGAAATTGGCATAACATGATAAATTGCTGCAGTTTCCCAAAATCAACATTACTGTCACTTTAATCAACCCCGTCTCAGAGATAAAGGTCCCTTGAGACTACTAACATCCAGACAAAGAACCATTATTCTAGAGGTTGTAGAACAAATGCACTAAATTTTGTGGCACTACGGCCATTATGAGTGTCGATGTAGGATGGTTTATAAGCAGTACTTAGTTTTCTGACAGCTTTAGATGAGACTCTTTGAAGTGATGTGTAAAACGAAGATAACACTGTGTCTTCAGATGTTCACAGTCGTCAACACAGTGCTGTATCTGGGCAAGGCGAAGCGATTCCTCGAGTTCGAGCATAGTTCGAGATTTGGTTAATCAATAGTGTTGTGCTGGTTCGCTGGAGTTCAGCCTAATGCCCCACTGACCAGTTACACCATTTGTTCCTGTCCCAGATGTGTTTAATTGCCTTGAACTCTCAAGTTTTCCTTGTCGCCTTTCATTTTGTGTTTTTTTTCCATTAGGACTTATTACTTTCGTGACATTGAACCTAGCCTGAGAAACTTTACTGAGATATTAAGGCGTTGCTATTTCCTTGAAAATGATTTCCCGCTTCAGATGTACTGTAATTTCGTATACTTTTTTGTTCTTAATTTTTCGTATCTAAATTCTAATGTTCATATGTGCATATGAGCCAGTGCACACACATGCACAGACACACACATATATATATATATATATATATATATATATATATATGTATATATATGTGTGTATATATATATATATATACACGTGTGTGTGTGTTACAGTAAGATGGTGAAACTAGGGAAGTCATGAAAACCTTGAAATTTTCAGAGAATTCGTGAAATAACCAATTCGCTTAGGAGCATTTGATCCTTGAAAGGTTAGTACTAAACACGGCGAAACAGTGTAGATGAATCAGTGTTTCGCCGTGTTCAGTACTAGCCCGTCGGCGATCAAATGTCCCTAAGTGAATTGGTGATTTCAGGAATTCCCTGAAAATTTCCCGAAATCCTGGTTTCACAGTGGTACTTATATATATATATATATATATATATATATATATATATATATATATATATATATATATATATATATATATATATATATATATATGTTATATATGTTATATATATGTATATAAATTATATTGTATGCGTATGTATGTAAACATATATTTCATTGCAAGAGCGAACTACTAAGCGCTTCCGTGTATTTAAGTATAAAATTCTTAGGGGTACAGTGTGTTTAACTTTTAGTTCTCCCTGGCGTATATTTGTGGCAGTAGATTTTCCCTCGCCAGACGACATGGTTTTGTTATAAGCTGAGAGGCATCGTACAGTTTCGAAAATGGTAGTTTGTCGTCAGGGGTAAACTCGATTTTGTAATTATTTTAGCCTTATCATTCCCATCCTCCGTAATGAAAGGAGGAAAACTAGTTAGTTTCATTATTTTAAATGAAAGAGAATACATGTTTGAGGGCGGAATGGAGATGTTGCGGGATGAAGCATACTTTTAAACTTTTTATTTCCTGACTGATGTAGACCTACTGCAAAGCTCTATAATACGTTAAAAATCTTGGAACTGTCAGAGTTCTTGTGAGTGATGTAGACCTACTGCAAAGTTCTATAATACTTTAAAAATCTTGGAACTGTCAAAGTTCTTGGGATGGTCAAACGACTAAGGCGGCTAATGTAAGTGGAAGAATTAAAGGTTATAATCAGCTGCTTTTTAGAATTGATCCCTGCGACGGGAATGAAAAGCTTTGGTTTGAAAGTCGTTCAGGTTGACAAAGGACTTCATATTTTGGAAGAGGTGAAAGGTCACGTTCTTTGTAGGTATCAGGTTGATTAATGTTCTTAATTGTTTCCTTAACATACAGTGGGATTAATTTCGCCTTTTCTCTTCTGCCAGACACTGTCTTTTCCGGATTAAAGACTCCTTTTTAGAAAGGTAAAACATTTTGTGTGTGCGTGTGTGTGTGTGTGTGTGTGTTCCGAGTCTTTCTTTGTCTGGATTATTTCTAACATGATGCTTTCGATAATGGGTGTTCCCCCATCCCCTCCCATCTCATCCCATCCTTTAACGGAGTTTAGGCACCAGTTACAATTATGCAATACATAACACTCCTACAGAAAACTGGACACTTACTCAATATCGCTTCTTGTAAGTTTGTAGTTTCTGCTGTTGTTTTGAATAATTGCTTGATTTTGTTGCATTTATTTTGAAGTAGATGGAATGCAAGAAATGTATGTAGTGATTCTTATACAGTAGTTAATCGTAATTCAGATCTTCTGGTACGGTTTT
The DNA here is from genome assembly GCF_040412425.1 of Macrobrachium rosenbergii. NCBI lineage: Eukaryota > Metazoa > Arthropoda > Malacostraca > Decapoda > Palaemonidae > Macrobrachium > Macrobrachium rosenbergii. The sequence continues at coordinate 45,047,132 of NC_089750.1, read as the reverse complement.
CATTGATTGATGTGATACTTTGTTTTGGTTTCCTAAAGTTGTGAGTTGTGTTGAAGTGTGAAGGCACTCTGATTAACAGTTTTTTCTGTCCTCCGTGTTGTTGTACAGAGTTCTGTACTAATATTCTCTCTCTCTCTCTCTCTCTCTCTCTCTCTCTCTCTCTCTCTCTCTCTCTCTCTCTCTCTCTCTCTCTCTCTCTCAGAGGTTTTTGATATCTTGGAGGGGGTCTTTCATGGTAATCCCAAAGGAACCAATGTTTCCCATCTTATCTTGCTGTTTTGTTGACTCTTCCCGAAATATTACTTGAAAAGATTTCTTATTATTTTTATGCCATTTTGGTCTAAGGTGTCATTTAATAAAGATGGAATCCTTGTATAAGATCAGTTTTGTTATATCTTTTAAAGGTATGTCAATTATTACTGGACGCCTTACACAGCCCTTGATTAGGAATAGAGAGAGAGAGAGAGAGAGCCTTTCGAATTTATAACTGTTTACATTGCAAATTCAAGATAGGTCACTATATGCTGTTTGACTGTGTTCAGATTTTTTTTATTGTATTTTCGGCTATGTTCTTGATAATGGAGGATCCATTGATGAAAAAGGAAACTTTTCGGCGTTATAAGATTTGATGAATATGAATCCATGTGGCATATATTATGAATTTTTTTTTTATTATTTTATATCAGTAACAGGGGTGACATTAGTGGTTTAATGTATACGAAAGGCTCAGCCACTTGTGCGACTGTGTGTCTGAACAGATGAAGCAGACGCCTCATCCAAATGAAAAATATGAAAAATAGGGGAATAGTAACGATAGAATGTTACAAATTAAATATTTATAGAAAGATGCTTACGGAATATGAAGAACTTTCATAATATACCACTAGCGTTCTGGTAAAATTTCCTAAAAGCAGTTACTACATCTGGGAAAACTGCATAACATTAATGCTAAAAGTCTGAAAATTAATTAATTCGGTAATTGCTGGTACTCAGGTAGTCGGTAACTAATCATAAAGATTTTAATATATTATGACAGTAGATTTCTGACTGGACCGTTTAAATAACCTTAAATAGAAGAGTACATGTAAATAACATTTTTCAGTTGCTCGGAATTAGAGTCGGTATGCTTTTCCCAATAGCATTGCATTACCAAGATTATTAGAATACGTAAGAGACAAAAACAAGTTACTATAATATGATGCATCCAGGGACTAAAAAGCAAGTTATTAGAATACGGTACATTTGAGAGACAGCAACAGCAAGTTACTAGAATATTTTTCAAGTACGAAAAAGAAATAGCAAGTTATTAGAATGCGAGACATATGAGAGGCAATAACAAGCTATTAGAATATTATAGATGTAAGTAACAAAAACATAAAATTATTAGAATACGTTACGTTCAAGGGACAGTGACAGCATTTGTTGTCTTATACTCTTACGGGAAGAATTGCATCGAGAGAATGCCATAGCGATTTTAAGTCGGCATCTTGGGGTGGCCTTCAAATGCTCAAAGTGTGCTTGTTACTCGTATATCGATTAGTTATCGTTATGTTTTCAAAATCATCTTCGTTGTTAAAACCCTCCTGATGGATGTGATAGACATTGGCTTCGTCTTTTTATTGAATTTTTCCTCGGGTGGCTGAACTTAACTTGATTGTGTTGCCCATTTGCAGAGAGAGAGAGAAAGTTGACAGACTCATTTGATCCTTTGGCAGTTTCTGACTTTTCAGCTTCAACAGGATACACAACTCTGATCTATGGGTTAGTACTAAATAACATTTTGACAGAAAGAATGTCATTTAGTACTACACCAGAGAGCAGAGTTTTAATATTCATGAAGAACTGTAATTTAATTGATTAATTATAAAAATAAGTAAATAATGAAAATTCGAAAACCCCTAGGGCCTTTAATGAATTAAAAAAAATCAAAATTTTAAAATGTTACTTAACTTATTTTGAATTTTCATATTCCTTTTGTGTGTGTATGGAAACGAGTAAATGTATTTAATGTGTGTGTATGTTCCAGTGTAAAAGTATATGCCTTTGTGCAGTTTTTTTTTTTTTTTCTTTATTTAATTTTCATTCGTTCATCATCACGCCGAATGACCTGTTTGGTCCCAGAGCTTGGCCTCTGGCGTGGACCTGGCATTTTATTCTAATCCTTTGGTCCAACCCTATGAGAGCTGACTGTCATCTCAGTGGTCTGGTTAAACTATTTTAATAATAATAGTAATAATAATAATAAAAATAATAATTGACAGACGTAAAGTAAGTAACTTGAGATGCATGTGCATTTATCCTTGTGCTGTGAGTTGCTGTTGTTATTATCATTATTGTTATTTTCTCAAGGACCTTTGAGTTTATTGAATTCGGAATTCAGTAAAGACGTTATTCAATTTCAATATTTTTTTCTATTATGGCTTTTGTGTAAGCTGATTTTGTTTTTATATTGTGTGATTGATTTGTATTTCTTAAAAGGAAAGAGAGAGAGAGATATGCAGGGTGTGATGTTAACTTTTCAGCAAGTAGAACACTTTTTTTTTTTAGTAGTAATGCTTGAGAGAATTGAAGGTGTGCCTTGTAGGAGGACTACCAGCATTCACATTAACCAGCATTGCAACTGAAGCCTATTTAGATTATATATTTGTCTTAAAATTGGACGGATACTTGGCTCGGGTGTCGTTGACTATACCGTATTCTTTTTTTAAGGAAATGATTCATATTTTGTTCTGTGGTTTAAAATGGATGTATAATAAATGTAAAAGTTCTTCGTTATAGTGCTAATTATGCGTCATTTCTGTGCTAGTGATTGCATTACCTCGACAATCTACTATTGGATGTGTGGACGTGAGAGGAAGACAATATGTATAGTAGATGCGTGTCTCGGTGCCGCTTTCAGGATGCTTTACAAGTAGAGGTGTGGTCAAGAATCTCATATAGAAACATGGAAGGGATGAAGACATGCTGAACACAGTAGCCGAGCATGAGCCTCCATGACTCACTCTTTATTACTATATCATGTGAGATGTGGTCTCACCAAGAGGGTTCATTTCAGAAGTGGCAGTCCTTAGTCAAGGTGAAGCACCGTTCTTTATTGGTTGCCATGGAGGTACGTAGCCAAGTGCTGAAGAACGAAGGCCTGTTCATGAGTTCTTCCTTTGGCTGTTTTGGAAAGGTTTTCATGTAGATTTATGAGTATCCTAGTTATTTCCTAGCTAAATTGGAGGTAGTTCATACGTTTCTAATCGTGTTCCATTAAGTTATTGAAATCAGGTCATTTTATGAAATTTTCGTGGTCTTCTAAAGCCTTTGTGGTAACTGTTTGACGAGTGAACTTTGCAACTTCTCCCATGCGTCACCTTCTGTTTATTCTGTTTATTACTATCCATGTTCTCTCATATGAGAATGTAAACTCGGGAGAAGTCGCCATTTTCTCAAAGTCCCCCTTTGTCGGGATTCCAGTCTGCAACCCCACTTGACCCACCGGAATGATCTTGACCTCCGAGCCGTATCTCGTGTTCACTTTTGCTGTATTCCTCTCGGCATTTAATCCATTAATGATTCAGGTGATTAAAGATGGCTCTCCGTTCACTCATTGTTGGAATCGACGAGGGTCACTGAAATTATTACAACCTCGAATAACATGAATAACTTGGGAGCAGAGTCGGTTCCTCATTTTTGGATGTTCGCTTTGGATTGGTGCTTCCGAATTATTTATGGAAACTGACGTGTTGTTTTACTCTTATGTGAAGCCTTAACATATTACAACTAGCCTTAGTTCTTAACTTGGACTTGACATTTTATAGTAGTGACTTTTTGATGTCCATGAGAAGTCATTTATACCATTTTGGAGGTGAAACTTAATATTACAGATTGATTTTGGGATGTAGTATTAATAACTTCAGCTCTAAGAGATTAAAAAAAAAATATTACCCGGCCCTTAGGTGCCGAAATTTGACGTTGTAAGGAAACCAAGTCCTTAATACCTTGTAATCTCAACTCTCCATATTATGGACCTATAAACAGTCCCTAGGGAGGAGTTGTGTAGGAGGGAGGGATTGGAATCCCCTAATTGCACCATATTTCGTATTCGAATCCCTGCTCACCTTATTGATCCCCAGCGGCGCCTCTGAGGATTTTCTTCGCGTGAATGGAACATCAGACGGAAGAAATTCCACATAATCTCTTCTCACAAACATCTCCCAATGTGTCGGTTTTGTGGTTACACAGGAAAGATATTTCTCTCTCTCTCTCTCTCTCTCTCTCTCTCTCTCTCTCTCTCTCTCTCTCTCTCTCTCTCTCTCTCTCTCTCTCTCTGCTTGTGTATGTGTGTGTTCTATATGTAAAGAAAGCATGTCATTTAAAAATACTTTGTAGTTACACCAGAAAATCGCGCTCTCTCTCTCTCTCTCTCTCTCTCTCTCTCTCTCTCTCTCTCTCTCTCTCTCTCTCTCTCTCTCATTTTGTGACATAGTGGTAGCGCATTCAGTTTACAAACTAAGTGACCAGTTTTCGATTCTCGAATTGGACTAAGAAGCAAGATATGGGCGAGTTCCTAAAATAAAGTGTGTCCCTGTTAACTTTATTGTTTTTTCCTCCTATATGACACTCACATATTTATTAGAGAGAGGGAGGCGGGGGGGATGTTTTTCGCTCCGCCAAAATGTGTACCATCAATACGGGAGGGCCTCGACGATGCATTCCTCCTCTCAGCGATAAAACCAATCATAAGACTCTCTCTCTCTCTCTCTCTCTCTCTCTCTCTCTCTCTCTCTCTCTCTCTCTCTCTCTCTCTCTAAAAGCTTGTTTTATGCAACCGAAGCGCACCTGTTGGTAGCGTGCGAGTGGTGGATTCGTCAACAAACGCCAATGAAATTGGATCATTGCGAAGTGAAGCCCTTTGTTTGCCGGACCGCTTTACCTGTGGCATAAAAGGATTTCGACGATGTTAGCCGCACAGGAAACAGCATTCTTAGCAAATTTGCAGAAGTTCTTCCACTACGCCGTCCTTATCCAACAACGGCGGACCGAAAAGCTTTTAAGGAAATGGCTCTACAGGTAATCACGTCGCGTAAGTCGCATACCGAGGGATCTTGAAAAGATTCTCGAAGATTGAACGCTTTTGTAAAGGAAATAAAAACGATATACGCTATTCAAGGAAACTCTCTCTCTCTCTCTCTCTCTCTCTCTCTCTCTCTCTCTCTCTCTCTCTCTCTCTCTCCCCCCTTCCTTGAAATGGAGAGTGGATTTTGTACCTCCAGAGTAAGCACTCCCGGGAGAACTCGGCAAGATTAACTGCCCTTGTTAATGCAAAGAAATCTTAAAGTTGCTGTCTTGGGAAAGCGTTAGAATTAGCAAATGGAGCGTATTATTCGGGTTGGCTCCATTTCTTCTCAGTTGCTGACATAACGAGCTCTCTAGAACGTTTATCTTTCGTACTTTTTTTATTATTTAATATTTTATCCAAGATAAAAGTGTAAGAAGATTGAATTATTTGAGGTTCCAGCAAATTACCCGAAAAGCTTTCTGGTAGATAAACCTTTGCTCTCTCTCCTCTTCTCTCTCTCTCTCTCTCTCTCTCTCTCTCTCTCTCTCTCTCTCTCTCTCTCTCTTTCATGTCTTGGAATGTTTTAAGCAGAAATTTCATTCATGGTTTCTGCCTCGGAATAATTTTTGCACACGCTTACTTTTAAGGTCCCTGTGTTGTGCCTCAGGCAAAAACTTCATTAATTCTTTTACCATTCAAAAAGTTTCTTTGTGCCTGTAGGCACGCGTGATATTCAGCGTCCTTTTTCTCTTTTATGTCCCAGAGCCTGTCCGTGATGTGAACATTATAAGGAAAAAACTGTTGTCTTTAGATTCGCAATGTGTTTATAGCGTCTGACATTCTGTGCGTCCGCTTAGAATGTTCTAGTGAACTACATGTTATGACATTGTTATAGTCCTGACAGTTCTTTGCCGGCAGACCGTATTTCTTTTTATTCATGAGCGGTAATGTAATCGTTTGAAGATTAAAGATATGGTTTTTTAATAATTATATTCTGTATTTATACTGTTATAGTTGCAAGTGCTTGCTCTTTATAACATTTAATTTCTCATCTTTTTTGTAGCTCTCTTCAGATATACCAGTGTTTATTTTTCTTTGAAATATTTCCAAGAGCAACAGAAGCAAGAGTTGCAAAGTTTGAACCAGTAAAGAAAGGGATTCCGAGATGATGCGATAGGACTGACGCCTTCAGGACATGAGATATGTTGCAAATATTCTCTAAGAAAGGCCTAGCATGAGGGAAAGTGGCTCGTGTGTTCCGTGAGTCACTTTAGCAGCGCAGATGATGTGAGATTTTAGTTTATTTCTATTTCCTGAAAGATCTGGACTCTCGATAACAAAGTATTAGGCACTAATGAGGCTAAAGGTCTGAAAAATCTGTCAGGTAATTGTAGGATGGTCGGCTTGACCAAAATTAAAGGTGAAGTGTTTGTTTCTGTGGGGTGATAGCACTATGAATAATTTTCTAAGATGTTTGAATAGCTATACCAGAATCATTCTTGCACAGTAATTCCCATGATACTTCCGGTGAATAAAGTGGATGATGTATGATATATTTATTTTCCTAATTTTGCACGATTGCTAACGTTAACTCTGAAATAGTCTGTGATAGGTTTATTTTCGTTTTAAAAGAATGTGGAGAAAAATTAAGTATCTCTGTGATAACAGAGTAATGAATTAAAGGGATTCATCACTTGAAACGTGCAACATTAAAGAGATGCAAGGACGTACATAGTGTGATTAGGGCCATCTTAATTAAGAATGAAAAGAAAACTACAGGCATTTGTATATCATCGTAGAGTTGGAGTTTGAAAGTATATTGACTTTTTTTTAGTAACATCGAAATTGAATTTCATGAAAAGCATTTTTAAATAAATAGGACAAAGACTGGTTGTCTCTGGGGTATCTGAGAGGCTAGAATTAGAAAATGTACTTTTCTTTAGTATCAGGATGTCGATGGGCAAGAATGGATTTATAGGCGTGTGTGTTTCTCGTAGGAACATTGTAAGAACGGGTGAGACAGAAAAAAACATTATAACAGTGATGCCTGTGACCGAGAAATGGAAAAGATTCCTAGAAAGCGAACCTTTATAGGATAGTCAGAATCTGCCTGGTTCGGTTTGGAGAGCGTGGGAGGGAGGATGTGCAAAGCACATGAAGTGCAAAGCAAGGTGACAGCCAGAGAGATAGCATCGTTGGTGGGTATGAGGTTCCTTTGGTCGGTGAGCGAAAATGGAAAGTGTTTTGTGGAAATAGGTAGAGAAATGGGCTGTGTTGTTGGAAATACGTAGTTTCCCAAGAATATTCATAATTAGAAAAAAAAATACTCAGAAAAATTTGCTCGATTATTTAGTATAGAGTATATGGAAAAGCAAGCTCAACTATTTGTACTTGATTATGTAAGGAGTATATATGCGTAACATCTCGTCTGTTCCATTTTTTGTTTTTTTTATTGTTTATTATTATTATTAAAACAGTTGGAGTCTCTGAAGTGAAAATGTATTTATAGATTTAAGTTGTTGGGATGAATCCTTTGCATAGCATATGTGATATAAGAACTAGGTGAAAAATGTGGAGATAATCGATGTTAAAAAGGTAAATACAAGTAAAAGGGTGAACCTGGTTGCTTTAAGATGGTTTGGTCGTGTGGAACGAATATAGAAGGCTCTGTTGGTGAACTGGAGGGTGGAAAGTGGTGGATAGATTGGAAAGGAAAAGGCTTAACATACAGAGAGTGCGAGATTGCTTACAAGATTGAGGGCAATGGTCCACTATTGTAAAGGCGTTCGACGTTCTGCTAAGATTTCTGTGTAGTGGTGATTATACGGTTAATTTTCAATTTTCAGCCAAGGGTTCATCCATGATTCAACAGTTGAAAATGCGTCAGTGACCTATATATATATATATATATATATATATATATATATATATATATATATATATATATATATATATATATATATATATATATATATATATATATATATAGTGTATTTATTTTCTCTAAATAGATATATATTATATATTTTATATATATATATATATATATATATATATATATATATATATATATATATATATATATATATATATATATATATATGTATATATATATATTATATATATATATATATATATATATATATATATATATATATATATATATATATAGTATATATTGTATTTACTCTAAATAGATACTCTGTAACGTGTTTCTCTATGTGCATATACATGCATATTCAGGCTTATTTTTCCCCATGTCAGGCAAAGGGAATTAATTATGCCTTCAGCCGTGTGTCTGTATATGCAATAAGAGATTACTCTTCATTGACATGAGTAGTGCTTCGGTCCCTATTTGTGCTAATACGAGTTGATGACATGTTGTGCCGACGAATAATCATCCGGATCATACAATGGCACGTTAAGCAAATGAGAGACTTATTACCATGCGCTCTGAGTAAATGTCTAGTTCGAAATATGGCTGACATCTGCTTATGCATAAGGTTATAATTAGCTTTCCTTGAGATATAATATATAAATATTCCAACATACTGTGTGTATATATATATAATATATATATATATATATATATATATATATATATATATATATATATATATATATATATATATAATATATATATATATATATATTTATATTTATATTTATATTTATATTTATAGCTAGCTGGCTATCAACTTTGAGAATAAGTTTCAACAGTCAGGTGGTTTGAACACGCATCCAAGATGCAAAGGAGTTGCAAGGACACACCACGCTTAGATAGAAAAATTTTCCCCTTCACGGAAAACAGTGCCCGCACACTAGCATAGGTGATATTGTAAATCACTCCTGTGTAAAGACAAGACAGTGATCACTGCCAAATTCGTACTTTTAACCGCTGTATCTTAATTGATGTCCCAGTTTATTAAAACTTCCACAGCATTAGTCTCTGCAAACACTGCACTAAAGAATGAATCATCAGAAAACACCCCCTTCACCTCCACCGTGCATACACTGCATCGTTCTTTCCCATCTTGAGCACCCTCTTGAGATTCCTGAGTGTTGCAGCCCTTCTTTCCAGTTTCCTCCCTCTGACACCTCTAGATTATAACCCTTTTTAACCCACCTGTCGTCTTTATTTTCACCTTGACTAAATCATCTGAGTACACATTGACAATCCATCCTTCCTCCTAGGCTGTCCTTTTTGCCACCTCATCATTATCCATGGCATTGTTCTTGCACCCATGTATTATGTAAACAGTTCATCTCAAAAGATTCAACCTTGTTCCCTCCTTTTCATTCAGCATTTTTAGGTGTTGACTCAGTCCCCAAATAATGTACAATCCCATCACGGCTTCCTTTGGCACTTAAGTCCATTCCCATTCTTTTGCACCCTTCTTGCAACCTTCCTTTCTGGAGGGTTTTCGTGACTCTCCTCGCAAGCTGTGCCACCATCTTCCATTATACCTATTCCAAAGTACCTATATAAATTAGCCACTTCATTCTTCTGCCATCCATATTTACTCTCCATTTATCCTCATAAGCTTACTCTCGCTCGTATTTACACTCAAGTTTCTCCTCTGGCAAACACTTTAAAAACTTTCACTAGTTTCTATGGTAGCTTTTCACAATTCCCAATCATTATTGTACCATATTTACACATTAACCAATCCACATGACTCGGTTATTTATTCCACAGTTTTGCATCTGATTTGCTTTCTCATTTGACTTCTCACAGCATTCCATCCATAAAGATGTTAAACATCTTAGGAGAAAATAACGCACCTTGTCTAGTATTTACTGACTTGTATGTTCCCGTGTTAGAGGTACCTTTTGGAAAAAAAATTCTTCCTAAAGTCTTATATTTTGATTTTTAAAAATATCACAACGTCTTTTTATTTATTTATTTTTGTTGTTACCTTGGATAAAACGAAGCGAAACTGCTGTTTAGTTTTTATATCGTGTAATCATTTTGTGAGTATTTAGCGCACGATGTAAAACAAAATGTTTACAGAATTTATTGCTGTGTGATTTAGGTAAAATGGTGCTCGATTTGATTATTTGTTCTATTTCATATCGCTTTCTTCTCTTCGCACTGTTGTGTACTCAATTTACCATCGAAGATGGAGGGGGAGTAGAGGAAGAGAATGATTGAGATATACTGTAGCATCTCTCCAGGGAGAATGCTTTTGCTTAAAGGGGAGGTCACAGGAGACACTTGAGCGAGGGAGGTGTGGTGTTTCCGAGTACCGTGTATTTGCATTTTTCTCTTGGCAAAATAAAGTAACTAAAGGAGGTTCTGTGCAATGTTGAACTTTGAAACCAAAATAGAAGATAATTATAGGAATGTTCATGTGATGAGTGAGTTAGATGTTAGGCTCTGTGTGTAATTGTAAAGACAAACATTCATGCCTTTCTCCGTTATCTTAGTTAATAGGCCCTGAAGTGTAATAGATGTTAAGGCTTTGGCTGGATATAATTAGCCTTTAATCCAGTCCTAGAAATAAAAACAAACAGAACAACGTCTGAATTATTAGAGAGAAATTCATACTAGGAAAGAACACAGAGTAGAAGGTACTGGAGAGTTTACAGTTTGCAGAGGGTTCAAAAGAAGTTGGCTAAGGAGTCGAATTGTTTGCTCAGGGGCTTAGGATTTGTTGAGACTTGAATTCGATTTTAGATGGCCTTGAATGAGCTCTTGGTCAGAGCAAAAGGGACGTGAAAGTTGGATTTACGGCTGTTGCTAAAGCTACTTTTAGACTTAACATATTTTTTGGATGAGTATATATATATATATATATATATATATATATATATATATATATATATATATATATATATATATATATATATATATATATATATATATATATATATGTAGGTGGTGAAATGAACACATGAAAACGTGTTTCATAGAAATAAATCTTTTACATATGTGTATATATATATATATATATATATATATATATATATATATATATATATATATATATATATATATATATATGTGTATAATATATATATATACATAATATATATATATATATATATATATATATATATATATATATATATACAAATATATATATATATATAGATACATAGTTTTGTCACTGATTTACACGTAACCATTTTATACGCTCAAATTAAACCACATTAGCCTTCTAACACTGTGCCTTGGAATTTATCTATATCCAGTGGAAATTATATGGAAGAAATTCTGCCTGGACAGGAATTAAACCTCTGCCTTTTGGATGTGACACTGGGGTGCCAGGGACGTATCCACTAAGCTATATATATATATATATATATATATATATATATATATATATATATATATATATATATATATATATATATATATATATATATATATATATATTATATATATACATATATATACACATATATACTGTATATAGACATACACAGTTAAGTTTTTCCTTCTTTTTCCAACAGCCCTCTAGGGTACTAAAAATTTACAGCGCATAATCGGTTTCCTAATGGAAAGTAATTGCTTTTTTTTTTTTTTTTCATCAAAGAAGGTTATCTCATTTTTATGCAGTCACTTCAACAAGGATTCAACAAGGAATTCGGTAGGAATTTCGTCGTTTGTGAAGCTTACCGTGAAAGGAATTGTTTTGAAGTTTCTTCAGTCAAAGATTTGATCATCCCCTTCAAGTCGAAAATGTTCCCTTTTTGTCTTTGCAAGGGTCTGTGTGTATTTGTGTCTTTCTCCGTACACACACACACACACACCCATGTATATATGTATGTATATATATATACATGTACATACACACACACACACACACACACACACACACACATATATATATATATATATATATATATATATATATATATATTAACCGTTACTTATCTCTCCAATTGAGAGGTAATCTCAAGACAAAGATTTCTGTCATCCATTTGTACTTATTTAATCTCTTTCGAATTGTGCATCGCAGATTATGGGTTAAGGGCTCTCGTAATATCTTTTTATGACTTGCAGAAGGAAGATTGAGTCCTGGACGTCGTCTTGACTGTGTATAGTAGAGATTGTTGCGTATATGGTTAGTGGATCACCTTCTCTGGATTCCTTTTAGTAACATTTGTTAAATGTATACATATATATACTGTATATATATAATATATATATACATGTATATATATACACAATATATATATATATATATATATATATATATATATATATATATATATATATATATGTATGTATGTATGTATGTATACATATATATAAGACATGCATACGCATGTATATATACGAGTATATGCAGAAATGTGTATGTATATTTACATATATATACTGTATATATAGTGCCTGAATTTACGCTTGTGTATTCAGAGTTTCCTGTTTTCTGGTAGAGACCAGAATATTAGAAGTGTATTGCTGAGGCTTCTTGCCTTTATGACTCGGGCTTCGTGCCAAGATAGTTGATGATGAAGTAAAGTTGTCAGGTTATCGCCACTGGGGTTAGCGTTAGTTCCTTGACCTTTATTTTTGGTTTTCCTTCATTGTTTTGATGATTTAACACTTCTGTCCTTGAACGGACTTCTAATGAATTATCCTTGTTTTTGTCGTTGCTTGTATGATAACCATGACTATAATGACAAAACGAAAACTTCTTGAATACAAGAGTCACCTGAGTGATGTACTTATTGCTATCGTTGTTATTATTGTAAGTGTAATTTATTTTTCATGTTTTTAATTTGCATGACCTTGTCTCCCTTGAAGCTGGGCATGCCCTGCGGCAGAACTCGTTAAATTTGAAATTGTTCGTAATGTTCTCGTTTTCTGTTTTAGTACCTCGATAAATGGCCTCGTTGATCCCGTATGTTGTATGGTGTGCCAAACGTTGGTTCTCGGCAGCGTCTACTTATGATTACTTTTCTTTCTCCGCTGTTGTTATTTGGCCTGTGTGTCTTTTTTGTTTTCAAGAAGCATTGCGTTATGTTGCAAGTATTTTTATTTATTTATATAGTTGTATGTTATTCAGTTCAGCAACATTGGTCTTTGGCACTCGGTATGTTATTAAGTTGCTTGTTACTTATTTCATTTTGTGTTTACCTCTATAAGGAAAATTATAAGAGAGAGAAAGAGACAGCCTTTGTAAGTGTATTACTTAAGACCGTTGGTAATGAGTAAAATTGACGTTAAGATCATATTTCAAGACCGCTGGTAATAAGCAAAATTGACGTTAAGCTCATATTTCATCATCTTTTCATATTTCTATTCGCTTCCCACCTCTACCACCAGCATGGCGCTTTTTAAAACACCCTTTTCTGTATGAGTCACGCCGTTCCCACTTATTTCGCTCCAACCACCCTGTCAGTCACACTTGAAGGGCACTTGGGAAGTGTTAAGCACATAGCTGCATAAAGATACACGTATGCTTTAGGTCTCTTAAGCATTGCATGTCACGTCGCTCTTTTATTAGGAAGATAATGGTGACATGAACGTAGCCTTTTATGAATTAGTGTCATAATGATTGCCATGCAGTTGTCTTAATATTAATTAAAAGGCTGTCAGATTGTAAATGATGTAATCGATATCATTATTCATTTGAAGTTCTTGATATTTATTTAAGACTCTTAATAATATACTTAGTTTTCAAAGTGCTGTGATGCAAATTTGCTTTAGGTCCACCATCTGATCCAGGTATGTACAGTAGTGGTTGATGAAAAATTGACTCCAGTGTGACCCAATTGCGGGATGCCTGTCGATTCTATATTCCGAGCGTGTTGTTCGTATATATATATATATATATATATATATATATATATATATATATATATATATATATATATATATATATATATATATATATATATATATATATATATATATACATATATATTCATATATATATATGTATATATAAATATACATACATATATATATACAGTATATATATATATATGTATATATATATATATATATTATGTATATATATATAAGAGAGAGAGAGAGAGAGAGAGAGAGAGAGAGAGAGAGAGAGAGAGAGAGAGCTGGTTTTCAACATTAGGCCGGTTCTCTTAACAAAAAGGGCATTTCCCGAGAAAAACAGTACATTGGTCACTGCCGCCTTTATACTTACAACTAGTGAATCGTGGTCGAACTCCCTGTACAGAAAAATCCACAGCCACTTCACTTACCTCCACCAAACACTCATCAGCAGCACTTAAACACCTTTACGCACACTTCACCATTCTCATCTATCTTGCGTGCACCCTCGTGCTTCCTCGATATTAAAATAATTTCCAGTACGTCTTCACGACGTTTGCCTGATGCGGTTTAGGGCTGCTTCTCCTCCTCTCTGCAGAGACTTTCGAACTGGACACTCTTGTCAGCAACCTATCGTCCTTGATTCTTTCTACATGATCATACCACTTCAAAGCTCAGGGATCCATCTTTTCATCTACTGTACGTTAACCTTTTGGCTGCTCCTGCGTATCTTCCGTCTCTCTCACGCTTTCAGTGTACAGTAAACAGTTCATCCGAACAGCTTCAACGATTTTTCTCTCATTCGCATCAGCAAACACGTCACTTCGGTACATTCTCGACTTGGCCTCCAGAGACACTGCAAGTCTCTTCCCAGTATTTTGTACTCACCCTGCTACCGCCCTTGCTTCACCTGTTCCTTGGCTTGCCTCTTCTCTCATCTTGCCATCATCTTTTATATACTCGTAAATACCCACACAAATCAACTGCTTCCATATTTCCACCTTTCATACATTTTGTTGTTATTGCACATTCTTGCTGATATAAATTCTCAAATTTCTCATTGTGGAAACACTTAAACTTTCACAAGTTGGTGCATTTTCTCTTCACTATCCCAGTTTAATACTGTATTATCTGAACAGTACATATATATATATATATATATATATATATATATATATATATATATATATATATATATATATATATATATATATATATATACAGTATAAATATATATATATATAAATTGTGTCTGTTTATGTAAAAATATAAAATGAATTCATTTGTGTTTGATATGAAGACTCCACTGGCGATTAAGAGTACGGGTTTGCAGTAACATATTTACAATAGGTAAAGAACAAGAAGAGGTCACCAAGAGACGGGTGTTATTCGAACAAATGAATGTGACTGAGCCAATTGGTCGAGCCTCTTTTGACAGAGACGACCTCTAAGGATTATGACCATCGTTAGCAAAGCTGTAATCCGATCCTTAATGGAACAAGAAATTGGATGTTGCTGATAGGGAAGACTGCTAAGAGGAAGAGAGAGATGGATCACCTTTTCATGGAACTCAATACGAGGGTAAAAGTGAGAAAGAGAAAGAGAAAGAGATCACATGTTGATGGAATGGGTAATGGAGAGGTGCAGTATTCCATGCATTCCGATGTGGAGTTCACTTATTAATGTAAGGATTAGTGGATGGTGATGACTGTCAAAATTTCATTAATTGCCTTTTATAAAGTACAGATATAATCCAATTATAATAGGATTTTTTTTATTCTACAGGAGGCAATCAACACTTGTAATGAACTTAATTAAGGCCTCATCGACACACAATTGGCCAAAGCTGTAAAATTAGAATTGAGTAAAAAAAAAAGGCAAGTAAATAAAAAACTTGTTAGTGTTCGTGCGTAAATGTACCGGCGTTGACCAATTTTTAAATACCTAAAGAAAATTGAGTGGAAAAACTATTACGAGGAAAAGATTTTATCGAAATTTTGATTACTGGATTAAAAGAAAATCAGAGCGAGAGATTCTTCATCATTTAATGGAGCTTGTAATTCTTTTAGAAGATCATTTTTATCGTATGCCTTTGTTCAAGACTCACTCTCCTGGGCTAATGTCATTAATTCTCAGAGAAGACAAATCTTACTAATTAACCACTTTGTGTGTTTTTGAACGAAGATTGGGAGCGTGAGTGGTATCCAAGTCGTCATTAGCTTTCATGAATCCGCATGTGGAAGGCAGGGACGTACAGTATGAACGTCCTTCGTCAGGGCAAAGGTGGGTGGGGTAGGTGTAGAGGAAATTGATGGCCAGGAAGGGGGATTCTGACGTCAGATGCCATCAGCAGTATGTTGGAAATGAGCAGCATATATGGTTCCCTTAAACTTTAATAGGATTAGAAACGATTTCCATTTAAGTCATCCTCGTTGCTGGTACTACATAACCCATTTATTTACCTTCGTTGTTAGTAAAGCGGCAATCTTGTTTCTTAATTAGTATTTTAAGTCTGTTTATTGATGATATACAATAGATGGGCGTCAAAGCCCCATTGAGGAGGGAGGTAAAATCCTTGAGGCTTTTGTCGGAAAGGCACGATGACTAAAAAGAAACTACTGTATGTTGTCGTCGGCCTTGTATAGCGTGCTTATTGCTCTTGAGTGTTGTTTATGAGATTATCTATTCCAGTAGCTGCACAGAACCCCTTTCAAGTTCATCTGGTGAATTTCACATTTTTGTTAGTTGTTTTGCTTCCCCAGATTTGTCTCAATTTTTCTGGATGTCAACGGAAGAAATATCTGTGTAGTAATGATAAAAGCCCAACTTTTTATATTGATCTCTCTCTCTCTCTCTCTCTCTCTCTCTCTCTCTCTCTCTCTCTCTCTCTCTCTCTCTCTCTCTCTCTCTTTCCGTATGGACGGTGGCATGTAACAACCCACGTTGTTGAAATTTAATTTTCAGACTAAAAAGGAAACTAAAAAAAAAAAAATGTTCGAGTGAGGGATGTGCCTCGTAGGCCTAAGTTTTCTATTTAATTTATTGTTTTTATTTAAGCAGGGTAAAAGGTCAAGGTCGTGTGTATCAGCATTTCCTCACCCATCCCACACATTAAAATTGCATACATATATTACTCATTACGGTGATAATTATCAGCATTATCTCTACGTCCCTCAGCAAAAGTGGCATGTATGAATGCATGTAATTTCTTACTTACTGCTTGAGACTTATGTCAGTGTCCTATGTGTCGTTAATATTGTCGAAGAAATGTAATCCCATGCCGCTGGTTATACATCGAGAAGGTTACAGGAACTTAGAAGTAGCTGTAGTCGCACTTTTATAACGATTATCGATTCGTCGTAATGAGATTGAGAGGTTTTTTGTATTCTGTTGCACTGGAGCGCTATCCTTTCATGGCTTTCCGATGAACGCTAATATGCATTGTAATAGATTCAGCTGGCTGGATAACTTTTATATGAGTCTTGGTAAATTTAATGACGACTTTGGGTATGTTAAATGACATACGTTTACCAAGTTGAACCCATGAAACTGCTGAAGTATTCTCAAAATTGCAAATTTGTGTTAGCAGGGTATATTTTAATTATTTTCATGGTAACACACCTATTTTGGACAAGTATTACAGTAACACCATGACACGTTTTCACAGGACTTTGCTGTCAAAGTTGACAAAATTCAAGTGAAAAGTCAAAATCATACCACATTGGAAAATAAGTGATGTTAAGGTACGAGATATACCTCCAGTTGGAATGCATTTTGCATAGTTTGTTTAGTGGATACAGTCTAGCTGGGTTTTAAAGTTTTTATTTGGTGTATATATGCGTATATATATATATGTATATATACATATACATATATATACATACTTATATATATGCATATATACACATATGTATATACATATATAAACACATATATACATATATATACGTATTTACGTATATATGTATAATCATGAAGGTACAAATGTTTAATATCCAACTCACGCTACTTCGGGAATATCCCCGATGGGGAATTATCACCGAAGGGGAATTATAAGTGATAAATGGATAGGTACTGCCGGGTCTCGATCCATTTATCACTTATAATTCCCCTTCGGTGATAAAATTCCCCATCGGTGATATTCTGAAGTAACGTAATTGGATATTAAACAACATTTGTAACTTCATGATCGTATATAAATCACGGTGTGATAAAAATTATATATATATATATATATATATATATATATATATATATATATATATATATATATATATATATATACGTATATATATATATATATATATATA
>NC_089750.1:44964026-45026526 GCF_040412425.1 Macrobrachium rosenbergii | reverse complement strand
TCGAGCTCCTATCGAGTTTTTAAGAAAAGATTTAGGTTTTTGTGGAGTAGAATCGATAGAATATATGTTCGCCTACTCTTGGCTGAAATAGAATTGTTTCTTCAAGATTGGGTAGAAAAGAAAAATTGTAGCACAGAAAATACATTTTTTTTGACAGGTTTGTTTTCAAGGAGCAAATGGGGAACATTTCCAGGGAAATGCCTCTTTTTGTTTTCATGTCAGTTTTTATGTATTTTATGGGTTTTCATTGCTGTTCGCGTCTGGTCGCCTGTGGTTTCTGAAAATATAATGTTGCTTTTTGTTTCTCAGAAAAGAATTATTGAAAGCCTAGAAAAGGAAAAATTATATAATTTAGAAATTATGAAGAATTATGTTTGTTAGAATTTTTATTCCGTGCATAGTAAGCAAGACGCAGTTAGTCAGACCTATAATGGCAACGTCGAACGCATCTATAATTTCGTGTTCTCACTCTATATACAGTACACATCTGAGGAACTATTGTAGAAAGTAATCGGTATTAACTCAACTTTTATTATTAAACCCCGAATCGAAACTGTAGGAGTGGAGGGTTTATTTACCTTATCTGATTCCCGAAAGAGGCTCTTTATGCCAACTTCTATTATCTTCGCCGAGGTGTTTGACGCTTCGTTGGATATTCGGTGTCTTAATGTTTACTCTGATAAGTGGGTGAGGCTGCTCGCTCTCTCTTCGCTTTGTCTTGGTTTGGCAGGAGGAGGAGTGTTTAGTGGAAGAGCGCTTAGTTTTGCCTTGGAATGAAATGGAAAGGGTAAAATGAAAATTTATTTGGAAAATACGGAGAATCGTGTCATACAAAAGGGGAAAATGTAAGAATATTGAGAATGACGTGTAACGTGAGCAAGAAAGGGGAGAGTTATTTGTGTGAAAAGGGATTATGGAACAAATTTGGGATAAGTACGTTTTTTGCAGACTAACATTCAAACATAGTCTCCAAATGGTTTGTAGGCTTTTAATGTTGATTTAGAATAAGGTTCACGATAGCCAATTTTGTTGCTACTCTTGACGTTGTTGTTTCCCTTTCTAAACAGTAACCAGTTGAGTGCCTCTGGCGGTCTGGTCACTCCGGCTGGGAGTCAGTTCTGCGATGAAATGGGTGTTGTTTGCCATTAATATTCATGATTTGGATTAGTGGTCAAGTTTATGTAAATAGATATCATACATTTTTGTTATTAAAGTATTTCCTTTTAAACAAAATTACATTTAATACAGTGAAATCCTTCTTCCAAATCTCTATCTACTTTCTAGTTAGGGGATGATCCGTGTTCTTTTTCCAAGTCTGTCTGTTTAACGGTATCAGAGTTTTAGCCTATTCAGACACACTTCATAAGATGCTATAAAACAGCTTTTCCACTTACATCTTTTAAAATAAGGTAGGAATTACTCAACTCTCTCTCTCTCTCTCTCTCTCTCTCTCTCTCTCTCTCTCTCTCTCTCTCTCTCTCTCTCTCTCTCTCTCTCATGTGTGGTGTACGATAAGAAAAATGAAGTGAAGTGAAATGTGAAATTGAAATGGGAGACGTTGGTAGAAAGGTGTTGAAATTGATGAAAAAATAGGGACCATGAATTCTAGAATTCATTTCTTTAGGTTTCACCAAATTTTGAAATTGGATGTTCTTTCCTAAACAATTCTTGAACTATTTAACCCCCTCTTCTCTCTCTCTCTCTCTCTCTCTCTCTCTCTCTCTCTCTCTCTGTCCCTCCTCGATAAGCATATTAAAGGCTTTATCTGCCTGTGTCTCTGTAGAGGTAAGCACGTTAAAGGGGTGTTTCCGAGAGAGGATGCTTTTCCCAGTTTCTGAACAATCCCTCTTACCCATCCATGTGGTTGAAACCTCCCTGAAGTCCTGTTTGTTAATAGATCCCTTTCATCAATAATTAATTGCAACGGATTTAGCAGTTCGTGACAGCCATTTAACATTTAAAAGTTTTGTGTTCAAGTGATAAAGAACCTAAGTTTTCCTGGTGTTTTCAAGTGCCGTACCCACCCACCCCTCTCTCTCTCTCTCTCTCTCTCTCTCTCTCTCACCCTACCCCCGTAGGAGGTTAGTGCTGTCAGAGCACCTCGTGCGGGGCACTGTAGGCATTACCTAAGGTTCTTTGCAGCGTGCCTTCGGCCCCTAGCTGCAACCACAGAGGTTATACATCTGGAGATGCTATTTGTATAACAGTACTACGTAGTTCGGTGGTCTTCCACCAGGGCGGCGCTGCAGAGCCTTGCAGCCATCTTTAAAGGTCTGGTAACCACGCAAACTGAACTGGGGCTTAGGGAGGTTGTGAATTTTTTCATCTTGAAAGTTTAATGAGTAAGTGTTCAGTGAATGTTTAGTGAGTGTTGAGGGTTTAGTGAATGTTAGTGTTTTTTGAGTGTTTATTGTATAGTGAGTGCCTAGTGAATGTTGAGTATTCAGTGAGTGTTTAGTGTTATTGAGTGTGAGTGTATAGTAAGTGCAAGTGTTTAGTGAGTGTGAGTGTACAGTAAGTGTGTGTGAGTGTATAGAAAGTGGGAGTGTTTAGTGTGTGTAATTGTATTGTGAGTTTTAGTGTTTAGTGATTGTAAAAGACTGTTTAGTTAGTGTTTAGTGACTCTATGCAAAGAAAGTCTTGTAATTTACAGGAACCACTTATGTTAGACATTGCTTAGACCCAAGAGCAGATGCTTAGGCCTTGACCACAATGGTTGGAGTGCTTAGGCCAACCTGTTTTTGTAAGGTAATTTTTCTCTGTGAAAATGTGCCAAGTAATAATAATAATAATAATAATAATAATAATAATAATAATAACAACAACAATAATAATAATAATAATAATAATAATAATAATAATAATAATAATAATAATAATAGTAAAAAAGATAATAGTACTATGAGCTGGACCGAGACCTTACAATATGGCCACCCGAGGTCACACGTTCGGCAGGGAGATCGCCACTCCATGTTATTGACGTTCTATGGCTGGAACCCATTTTGTTCCTTTTACTGTATCTCCTTTCATATTCTTTCTTCCATCTTACTTTCCGCCGTCTCCTAACATTTGATTCATAGTGCAACTACAAGGCTTTCCTCCTGTTACACTTTTTAAATTTTACTTTCAATTTCCGTTTCAGCGCTGAATGACCTCATTGGTCCCAGTGCTTGGCCTTTGGCCTAAATTCTATATTCAGTTCCATTCTCTCTCTCTCTCTCTCTCTCTCTCTCTCTCTCTCTCTCTCTCTCTCTCTCTCTCTCTCTCTCTCTCTCTGTCGCGCGTGCAGAAAAGGACTTTAATTGCTTCCCACTATTGTGCAACCAAAGAAAACATATTGTAAACATTTCCCAATGAAGCGAGAATCTTGTTATCGGTAAGAAAGTTTTTCCGTGTAAACTGTGGTTTTTGAAAGGCTCCTTTGTTTTGTGCTTGTCACCTTTCTGACTTTTAGTATTTCGTTTTCTTGTTTTCTTTGCAATGTTTCACACTGTTTTATTTTTGTATCATTGTTACAAAGCTTCGTTTACTTTCAAAAGGTCTTTGTTCCTTTCGTATCGTGGAGCGTCCGAGTTAACGCAGGCAACGTTTCCCATTGACCCAGATGACTAAGTTTGGATGCAACGTTGAAGATTAACCTACTTGTTTAATGGACATTATGCTTGATGCAGACCACCTTTATTCCGTCCTTCGAAAGTGTAGTCTATATATGTAATTTTTTTCTACTTTCATAGATCTGATGACCATACCTCGGTGTAAATGGTCCTTCTTTTACCATAGCCTTACAAGCAAAAGGAGGACTTGAATTTGCTTTATGAAGAGATATGGAACGTTTTGCGGGATTTTTATGACTGAAAACGAATAGAATTGGGCATTTTCAGGATATTCTATATCGTTGTGGGGGATGAGACCCCTAACTGCAAACGTCACTATTGAGTGTATGCATTTCACGCTGTTTTTGTTATTCCCTCGTGTTGATCAGTAGAACGTCTTGTCTGGAGTAAGATTATCTTATATGAGCTACAAGAAGACATTTACTGACAGTGTTTAGAAGAAAGGTGTTGGATGAGGTACCAGTTCACAGCCACATGCAGCCAGGGAAATTAATCATCATTAAAAGCTGGGCAAATATATTAAAAGGCTAGGTTGTTATCGAGCAACTTCTGGATTCTATGAAGGCTGTGTGATGCATAGCCAAACTCGATACGATTCATCAGCCCCTAATGATCAAGGGGAAGCCTCTTCATCACTTGCGGTTGACGGAGAGCTGTTGGTACTTTTTTTTCAGTGTTTGCTTTTCCAGCTTCGCTTTTCTTCGCTATTATGCCGACGTTTTTGGAGGCCAAGGTTCGCACGTATTGCCTAACTATAGTTTGCAGTTAACGAACCGTTTCGGATGATGATGTGTGATGCAAAAATAGGAAAAGACGTGCTTAAATTAGTTGGGAATTCAAGTATGATTACTCTGTTGGTACATTCATACACATGTTAAATACATTAGTAAAAAACATTTTTTAATTTCCCAAGTCGTAACATCATTGCGGGATGTAACGATGACATAATAGTTGTGGAAAGAATGAAGGCCAATTTTGGCATTCATAATATACGTCTGCATGGCATAGTCTTATCATTAATTTTAATTGCTTGTTTTCTAAGTGATAGTTAACGAGCTTATGCAAGTATCCCATTGGAAATAATGAGCCTTTTGCGAGGTACCTGCCTGACAGATACCACAGTGTTTTGAATTTTTGACATTACCAATGTTTCAATTGCAAGAACCATGTTGTTTTTATTGCACTGGTAAGGAAGGCTCTTCCCAATTTGAGTCGGAATTCAGTGAACTGCCTCTGTAGTGAGGGTTGGAAGCGGATGTTCTTGGATAGTATATACTGTACGTCTGGTCTAAGAATGTTTGTAATTACTATTGCCAAAGTTAGGGACTTTCCAAACGGCGCAATTATTAGTGCTTAGAAACTTAGTAGCTGATAAGTGCGAGTGGGTCACAACACAGTCCGAGAAGCAGAGAAAATGAATTAATTCCATTTATTCCCAAAAATCTTAACATAATTATGACTCAGACCCAAGTTCTGCATTTCAGAAGCTCTAGGGGTGACTCTCCAAAGGCATTAATAGAGCTTGTTGTAAAGTCTGGAAAGTTCTGGTTGTATATCAGTGTATGAGCATTATTAATCACAGTTTCAAGTACTATAATCTTGAAAGATGCAAGATCTCTCTCTCTCTCTCTCTCTCTCTCTCTCTCTCTCTCTCTCTCTCTCTCTCTCTCTCTCTCTCTCTCTCGCGCGCGCAATCGATTTGTATCTCCTATCTTTAAGGAAACGCGGGCAACTTTTCACGGACTATTGGCTGTGATTCTTGCATCGATGAATCCGTGGCCAACTTACTAAACTATCATTTTGCGTATTTTCCTTCGCGCACACACTCACTGGATCTTTCCCCTCGTAAACCTTTTCCGCCTTTCCCCATGTCTGGGTTGTGAGGTGGAAGGGCGCTGGTGGCCGATTATATTAGCTTCCATCGCCATCTTTACTTCCTTCCTTCCTTCCTTTCAGCTTTATATATGCCTCATATCGCCTGCGGAGCTGTGGCCTGGTATCCCTATATTCGCTCACAGAGCTGATAGGATCAAAATGAAATTTTCCAGTTACTACTGTTAATAA
Source organism: Macrobrachium rosenbergii (assembly GCF_040412425.1). Lineage (NCBI taxonomy): Eukaryota > Metazoa > Arthropoda > Malacostraca > Decapoda > Palaemonidae > Macrobrachium > Macrobrachium rosenbergii. Next base: position 45,020,848 of record NC_089750.1, on the reverse strand, counting down.
ATTGTGAATACAAGACCAGATTAAATGTTTAAAAATATTTACTTAATGCTATTTCTCACATTTCAGTTAATTTAAGATATAATAAGGTAATTGGCTCCTGAGTAAATAAAGCGGTTTGATGATCGTTTTCATCATTTTAAAAGTGTTTAAAAAATACCGCAGTTATTTTACATTATAACATCTTTGTTTGATTACTTTTCATTTCCTTTGCTGTGCGATCATCGTTCGAGCTGCATAAAACACATTTTCTAGGTCCGTTGGTCATAAATTCTTTAGATGGAATGGTGCAAACTACTCGGTTATAGAGATTTACAATTCTCGATGAATACATCTACGGGACTGTAAGAAAAAATGGGAACAATGTAACGGGAGGCAAAAGAGTTTGGCGAGTAGAAAATTTAACACCAAGTGTGTGAATTAATTTATAAGGTGTAGCCACGCCTCCATAACGGAATTATAACGCTGGGACGGTGGTTCTATTTTACAAGTTTATTGAGCAGTAAGTCGATTTTTAGTTTCACGTAACTTGGTAGTATCAGTGTATTGCAGTTTGTATGAACCTGACTGTGTGTGTGTATATATATATATATATATATATATATATATATATATATATATATATATATATATATATATATATATATATATATATATATATATATATATATATATATATATATATATGTGTGTGTGTATGTATACACACACACACACACATACATACATATTTATATAAACCTACTGTAATACACAGAGAAATGTATTTTTATTCATTATAGTTAATGTGATGCAAGAATATTTGTGAGTGACAAGGATAAAAAATATAATAGCCAAGGTTATTTAAACGCATCTTTTTTCCCCCGATGATAATATTAGAACAGGTACTGGTTGTAAAGGTGTACAGCCCAGTAATAGAGGCCTTTCATTCTCTTTGCTCTAAAATTAGGAGCAGTATTAATGAAGGTGTAGGCGTCGATGCTTTTAGGCTTGGAAATACCGTTGTTGCAGTTTGTTTCAGTGATATAATTAGTGTAGACACAATCGGTTTTATCATTGATTAATTTATTTATTGTTTTATCCATATTTAATTTTTCTGATTTTCTCTCTTTTCACGTCTTAGGATTATACATATATATGTATGTATTATACACACATGCACACACGCGCGCACACGCACACACGCGCGCACACGCACACACACACATATACTGTATATATATATGTGTGTGTGTGTGTGTATGAATATTGTTACAGGATGGATTCGGTTTATTTCATGAAAAATTATATTAATTTTTCCGGACGTTGCTTTTTCCGTGTTAGAGTAATTTGAGGTACCCGATTTGGCTAATCTTTATTCATTATATTATTTCATGATCTCATGAGCGCACGCTTTTACAGGCACTCATGTGCTTATACACATGATATTAAGCTTCGAATACTTTTATTTGTATTTTCTTCTGGAGAGATCTAAAAAATAAACACCAAACCAAATATTGTGTGAGTGGAAGAAAGTTTGCCCTCCCTCGAGCCTTTGGGCTTAATATCACTTGTTGGTTTTAGGAGTTGGGAAAATTTTTCAAAAAGAATTATGCGGATTATTTTTTTTTTTTTTCATTTCATTTTAGAAACCTCATGGTTTTAATAAAAACGTATTGGAATCGTCTAAAAATATTTTGAAGTTTCGTAACATAAGTACATACATACATATTTCAGTATTATCCAGTTTCAGTGAGCTGTCGTGAAATGTATGATCTCTTTACGTTTATGTTTATTTTTTATGTTTAATATCTGGGCGTTGCCAAACGCAAAGGAAAGGTACGAAAAACGAAGCCAGAAATAAACGGAAGACTTGTCAGTGTCTATTACGTTCGTGAATGGATGGTGCTCTTGAACGAGGTTTCACTTCCCAGAAACTAAGATAACCAGACCTTTGTTTTTTCATTCTCTTTCTTCATTTTATTTCAGAGGTTTTCTAAATCTCCGAGTCACTGGTATTTTCCAGTGAAGGGTGTTTGCCAAACATCACCAAACCATTTCTGAGGTAATTTATTATAAGTATCTCAGATCTTTCAGATGATGGTTTCCCAGCTGTCGTTACTGCTTGGAAAAAAGTAGCATTACACGACTACTGGACTTTTTGACAAAACGAGCATTTTTTTAAACCGCTTTTATTCCTGTGTCCAGGAACTTACCAGGAAAATAACATTAGTAGACCTTTCTTGCCACTACAAATCGGAAGCTTTTGCCTTCGACATAAAGGTGATTTAACAGGGATCTTTCACATTCACGATTGGTCCCTGACCCCCTCTTCCTGCCGAGATCAACCAGATTTGCTGAACAGCACCACCAGTATGCAGTAAATATGCCTCGTTGTCGAACCTCTCAATTCCTGATGTCCTTTTTCTCCCTCACACTCTTGGAATATGGAACAGTCTCATTACTGAGGATGTCGTGCAATTGGAACTTCAGAAGTTCAAGCGAAGATGCAATGCATTACTGCTCTAATACAATTCATCTTGTATTTTAATTTACTTACATTTTTATCTATTTATTAATTTGCTAATTTATTTCTCTTTCTTAATAGGTGGTCTCTTCTTTTTGTATTTCCCTTTAACTCCTGTTACTTTTTTTTCTAATTAACACCATACTCTTTGGATGCTTGAATTTCAAGTAAATGGCCGATGAGGGCGTGTTCCATATGAATAGGGTTAATCTCCTGAATGATAATATTAATAATAATAATAGTAATAATAAAATTGGCTACATGAATATGTATTTTGTATGTATGCATGATGTGTATATGTATATTTATATATATATAATTATATATATACATACATAAATACATACATACACAAACATTAAGCTACAAATGTTTTTGATATCCAATTCGCGCTACTTCGGGAACATCACAGAAGGGGATTTATAAATGGTAAATGGCTTAGTACCTAAGTGACTCGAACACTCGACAGTACACTTGGGTACCAAACCATTTATCACTTATATAATTCCCCTTCGGTGATATTCGGTGGTATTCCCGTAGTAGCGCAAACTGGATATTAAACGACATTTGTAGCTTAATGTTTGCATATAAAAGGTTAGGGTGATGCGATAAAATTTTTATATATATATATATATATATATATATATATATATATATATATATATATATATATATATATATATATATATATATATATATATATATATATATATATATTTATATATCTATAAATATATGTTTATATATACACTTGGCACAGTTCATGCCATATTAATGAAATTCATTGATCTCTTTTTAACTTTTAATTGTTATTTGCTTTAACGCCATAGGAATAGTTCGTAGTAAATGGCTTCGTTAATTCTACCGTATATATTGGCATTAAAATTGAACCCTGTAATCATTAAAAATTTTTGAATTTCAAACTATGTTTATTCATGTGCGTTCAGGTTTATATATATATATATATATATATATATATATATATATATATATATATATATATATATATATATATATATATATATATATATATATATATATATATATATATATATATATATATATATATATATGTATGTATGTACTGTATATATAGTCTCACACTCTTGACATTTTATGATAAAAATATTAGACCACAGATACCCCTTAATACCAATTTCACTTTTTCTGGTATAAATTACACTACCAGAATTCGCACCTGTGCACCTTTTGACTATAGTTATTCTTAACCTGGTTAGAGAAGGACATACGACTAACTGAAAGTTAAAAGGGTAATTATTTCTGGTGTTACCCCCGCGAAGCCTGGAGAATGATTCTGGGTGAGTATATATATATATATATATATATATATATATATATATATATATATATATATATATATATATATATATATATATATATATATATATATATATATATACACACACACTCACATCTCTTATATGTGTGTGTGTAGTCATGACCTGTAGTTTCTGGTTCGAGAGCCTCCATTAGAACTTTTGAGAACATAGTTACCTGATCTAAATCATCTGGCAGTCTTGTAAGGAGGCATTGTAAATTTTCTAGAAAGTTTGATGATAAGGTATTGATGGAGTGTCATAGCCGAATGGACTCTCCCCCTCACTTGATCTGACAAAGCTTAGCGGTTATTCCATGTCGATTTTGGTCGATTACTCTTCGGACTTTGTAACGCATGCCAATTTTGATGTTCAGCCTTATCGGACAAAGTCTTTGAACGATAAGTCATTCATCTAAAGTACAATGCCCTACCCTTTCATCTTGAACTGTATATACTGCGGTTTATAAATTGATTAATCAATCAACAGCATCGTTGAATGTCTTGAGGTTTAAAATGGAAATATATTAATTATATATCCTTTTTTAACGTGACTATATTCATTCATGTGTTCTCGAACAGTTTTATAAAATACTCTTTATTGCCTTTATTGTTACCCTTTCTGTTTACCCTTTCTGTTTACTTTATGTGCCTTAGTTCGTTGTTTAGCGTATCCTGTTGTGTGTGTATGTATGTATATATATATATAATACTAGCAATCTTCTTACACACGGAAATTGATTATTCCTTTTTATTCCACATAGGAAAACGAAAGATCTAAATGGTTAGGATATGCCCAACAGTTTCGTCCTCCAATGGATCTCTTCGTGGAGCTTTTATTATGGAAAGAAAAAATGTTTACAATGTATGTAGCCAAGAAAGGCCTAAAATCTTGAAACATATGGAATCCCGTTACCAAAAACTAGTAGTTTGAGGTAAAAACATATCGCAGTAAAAGAGTACATGTAAAACAAAAGGATGTAATTTTTATAAACCAGGCGATAAATTAACAATTTTGACTTTGCTGTGAGCAATGCAAGCTGTCCTATCAATTTTTTTTTTCAGTGTAACCTGAGCTCCTAAATAAAACCTTTGACCTGTTCCAGTCAATTGGTAAATTACATGTACTACTGGGAACACATAGGGCATTATTTGTATTGTTTGTTCTTATATTGTATATATGGTTCAAAGTGCTTTTGAGTTGGTATTCAAAATTATTTTGAATACCAACTCGATATATGAATTCTAATTCCTCACTGATAAATTGTGGACTGCAGATATTGAGTGCTCTAAGAAACATTGATCTTAACGCTGAGAGTTTTACGTCTACTTTGTGGGAGGAGTAACTGTTAATTGTAAGATTCTTTGTCAACCGTAAAAGTTATGGAGGGAAGGAAGTTGTTGAGATCGCTTAAAATTTTTGAATGTCAGTATAAGTTTTCAGTACAGCGAACACACCGTCAACATATCTCTCCCAACGCTCGAAGAAGAGGTTCATTGGAGGACGAAACTGTTGGGCATATTCTAACCATTTAGGCTACATCTTTCATTTTCCAGTGTGGAATACAACTGTGTTTGTACATATGTATAATGTATGTACTTTTGTATAAATACATACATTATACATAGTTTTATTTTCAACTCATTTTCTGAATATTAACTAGTGAATATATATGTGTATATGTGTATATATATATATATATATATATATATATATATATATATATATATATATATATATATATGTATGTATATCTATCTATATCTATATATATCTATCTATCTATCTATCTATATATATATATATATATATATATCTATGTATCTATATATATATGTATATATATATATATATATATATATATATATATATATATATATATATATATATATATATATATATATATATATATATATATATGTATTTGATTACCAAGTTTGTCGATTGTTCGTTCAGAATAACATCATTTGTCACTCATAAGTGGTGTGAAATTTTGGAAATAGATATTGCAACATCCAGCTTGAGAAATGGAAATGAGTGCTCGAAGCGAGTCAGTCATGTACGATCATGCAAGGGGGAGATCTTAATAAGATGGTAATTCTAGAGAGGGGAATTATACTTTGGCTGCAGCTCCCCTGGGGAGGAATCCTATTTAGATATAATCTTGGGGGACGTGATCTCATATCCCAAATCCTTCGTTACGATTATTAGACCTGGGTTACATTTTACTGGATGTCATTTTAATTTCACTAAGATGTGTTCCTTTTCTGTTTTTTGAATATTTTTTTTAAGAACCTATGGATAAGGTAATGAAGTTTACAATCATTGGTTACCATCCCCAAACACTAGCGGGGAACATAACCGTAAAGTAACCGAGTTTCTTGATCATTGCCATTCTCTGGTAGTGAAACACCCGCTTCAGGGGTTAATTATGGCTTAGTAACGTTATCGCCCTTTCTCTCTCTCTCTCTCTCTCTCTCTCTTCTCTCTCTCTCTCTCTTTGTGTATGTGTGTGCGTGCTCTACTTTCCATAATATCATTTATCAGAGGATGTCCCAGCATTCTCATCCATGTAAGTTGACGCGTTTAGTGCTTCCATTCATTTTTGTTCCGTGGCATTTTTCTGCCTGAATGAGGGAGAGATGTTGCAAAGGTTCCACTTGTTGAAATGTTAACTCAGAACGTTCTCGTTTGCAGTCTTCTTTTTTATGTTTGTATCCATGCATTCTTTCAGCTGAACGTTTTCCACTTTTTTTTTTACATGTTTTGTCATTTTATTTTTTACTTTTGTTATATATATTTTATTGTCAACTGGATGTTTGTTTTTCTTTTGCAGCACCCCATTAAGTATTGTCTTTGGCCAGTTGTTATTTGTGATTCAGTGAGCACATTTCATTTTGATGATTGTATAAGCATCCATACTATTTACGCTGAAACCCGAGAAAATGTTCGTGGTATGTTCCTCCAAACTCAGGTTCCAAACTTGAGTAAAACAGGCAAAAGTTAACATAACATATTTGTTCTTGCGATCAGGTTATTTAAATATATAAGATTTCAGATCACTTCATATTTGAGTGAGAGCACCCATCATTGATCCATTTTGTGGGGCCCTTGGATCCCTGAGCTATTGATTTGTCAGGAATACCGAAGCCTTGATCTTGATGAATCCCACAACTTGAGCAAATTTTTATGACAGTTATTTTTAACCGTGAAAGCAAGTGAATAGGCAGACGTGTCAGTACTCTCTCAGAAAACCTGCCCTAAAATGATTTTAATACTCCTAAGTGACTCTGAGTTTTGGATTATCGTAAACAGATAGCATTCACTGGCTGTCCGTGTGTGTGCGTGTGCGTGTGTGTGTGTGTGTGTGTGTGTGTATTCTTCTGTTCACCTTTTTCTTTGGTTCCGAACGACATCTCCAATCAGAGTTCTTTTTTAATGATCTATAGAAAACTTCCCTGCGGCACTAAATATAAGGTATTTCTCTCTCTCTCTCTCTCTCTCTCTCTCTCTCTCTCTCTCTCTCTCTCTCTCTCTCTCTCTCTCTCTCGTAAATTACATCCCTATTCATATCTCTTCTGCAATTTCTTGAAATTCATAGTGCGTTATATCCCTTTCTAGTCTTCCTCTTGCTCTCGTGTACTTTTTCATCCTTATAACCTTTTTCCTTGTCTCTCTGTTGAGAGAGAGAGAGAGAGAGAGAGAGAGAGAGAGAGAGAGAGAGAGAGAGAGAGAGAGAGAGAGAGCAAGCGAGCGAGTTATGTGTGCACAGCCTTGCAGCGATCCCAAGTATCTCCGAAATTTCTCTCCTTTTCTCCAGACATTCACAATGGGATGAATTCTGACCCCCTTCCTTCCTGAGCCGCCGGATTTTTATCGTCCAGATTTATATCTTTGAAAAAAGTACCTCTCTCTCTCTCTCTCTCTCTCTCTCTCTCTCTCTCTCTCTCTCTCTCTCTCTCTCTCTCTCTCTCTCTCTCTCTCTCTCATCCACAGAAGTTTGATTATTTTTGTTCGTTGTTCAGCAATTGTTTTGCTTGTAAACTATCTCTGGCTGTGTTGTATCAGACTTCGCAGCCATCCACCTCATTACAATTTCGGCTCAGGTTCTTATTTTATTTGATCTGAGTGTTTTTGAAATTACTGTAGTTTGTCTTTGTTGTGTTATAGGTAATTTATTCTGAAAAAATGGTGAACCAAGCAGACGGTCATTTTGATCGCTCTTCGCTTTGGAACTATGAAACTTGAATCTTTTGAGTGTAGAGTATATTTTGAAAACGGCATGTAACTGGCTCCTCTTAGATATACCGTCACTTTGCACCTTTCTATAATGCAGTTATGTTAGTCACAAACATTGCATCTTCTCAAACGTATTTTAACTCTGTAACAACTTTTGTGTTTTACGACTCTTTCTTCTGGTTCAGAAGAACAGTGTCTCCTCACCAGAACACGAAGTCTTGCTCAGTCCTCCAAGACACTTTTTCAGGGCGACATTTTGAAGCGAGATTTCGTTTTAGCTTTCATCCCAACAGGTGTCTCTTGTTGCCATGGCTCCATCAGAGAGGACATTAAAGTAATTTTATTGTCTGTTTCACTTGTGACACTTCCTTCTTCCAGTGAAACAAGGCCCTTTCAATTTTATTTTGAGAGGAAACTAAGTTGAAGGATGATGTATTTTTATAATTTGTATTCCCACCCCCATCACTTATTACGCTATGCATGAAGAGGACCTTCTTATTATTAATGATATTGTTTTGTTACACAAGCGTAGTAGTCACTGAATCAGGAGAACGCTTTGGTATAAATTTTGAGTTGCGATGCACATTCTTTAACCCTTGCATGTACTCATCAAAGCACGGAAGACTGTCTCTGTCCCTCTTAATGTTATTATTTAGTTTAAACTTATTGTTTTACAGGTTAATTCCCTTGCAATTAAACTTATTGTTTTACAGGTTAATTCCCTTGCAATTAATTTTCATTTAGCCGATTCTTGACTAATTTTCCAACTTAATATATCTTCAAGAACGGCTATCAATCTACCTTGACAAAAAGGGAAAACTTGGTTGGAATTCTTTCAACTGCCGTTTCACCAAGTTCGTTAACTGACACCTCCCTCTAATTGACATCTCTGCAACTTGCGATATAGTGTGTGGCGTTGAGAGAGAGAGAGAGAGAGAGAGAGAGAGAGAGAGAGAGAGAGAGAGAGAGAGAGGTTCTGTGTTGCATTCCAAAGATCAAACAAGATCTTTCAGGAATATGGACTGCTATCGACAATAATTGGGCCTCAATAATAAAAATCCATGGCCATGGCTACGGCTAAAGTAAGATTAAGGCGTGAGTGTGATTGCAAATGAATCTCAGTATGCTTTATTATAAAGTTAACTCCACTACAGTAATGAAGTACTTCGTGTTTGAATGGTGAATGGTACTTCCACAGTATTATCGGTCTGAGGCGATTTCCTGCTTCGTGTCAAATGTAAATGCTTGGTTAATGTTGAATTTTCATAATTTTGTTTGTTCTAGGAAGAGAATCAAATTACTAACTTGAAAGTCCTATTTGTTATTATTCATGCGTAGGAAAAGTTGAAGTTGTAGTCTAAGATTTCCTTCTAAAAGTGTGCGTATCAGTGTGTGTATATACGTATATATTTCCCTCAAACATGACTTTTAATATGGTTAACCTTAAACATGGAGTTCTTTACCCGTTGACTATCGATATTAAACACCAGGAAAATATATGTTCGCTTATTGTTATATGTGTGCTTGTAGTCCACTTTCATCCCGAGCGGGAAAGCTGGGTTTAGTTCCCAAGCAAAGAGGAATGGATTAGGTAGCTTGTCTTTAAAAACCTTTTCTGTGTGTTTTAAGCTAAGCGCTGAACCGTTTACCTGGTAGTTAGACGGCTGTGGTGGGCACAGTCGGTGAGAAAAGCAAAGCGCTAGCAGATCCACGCCTGAGAAGTTCTTAGGCTAATACTTTCGGGAGCCCTCTCCGCTAAGGATAACATTTTGCATGATAATGTTTATATACATATACATATATATATATATATATATATATATATATATATATATATATATATATATATATATATATATATATATATATATATATATATATATATATATATATATATAATGTATGTGTGTGTTTTGGTGTGTTCATATATGTACGAGTATTACGGTACTTAATTTCCCTTCAGAATAGTTTTAATATAAACATTAGCCATCTGTATATGTATATATATGTGTGTGTGTATGTGTATGTATGTATACATTTTAGATATAAAAATAATGTCTGTATAAATATTATATATACACATATTTGCGTGTGCGTGTGTGTGCCTGGTTTAATATGTACATATATGTATATGTATTACAGTATTTAATTTCCCTTCCAGATAGTTTTAGTATTAATATTGTCTATCGAATTTAGTGTCATTGATCGGTCAGCATTTAGATCTGTAGCCATGCATGTTATAATAGCTTATGATTCTTGCAGTTTATGACATTTATAGTTCCTGAATGAAATGAGGTAATGATGGTGATTTCTTTTTTACATTATCGATCGTTTTAATTTAATTAACTGAAATTACTTTTCTGTTGATACTCACAAGGGCACAGTTTGAGGAAAATTAATACTGGTAAATTCTGCTTTTTTCAGTTTAGATCTAGCTTTGGTAGCAGTGCTTTCTGAATAGATAAGAACCAGAGGATTGCCCTTATATGATGATTCATTTCTTAATACTGTCTTTAAAGAATTTTGTTCAAATTCCTGTATGAATTATCTGTTTCCCTGAAACTAGGATATGAAATTTCAACTCAATTTTGGTGATAATTTATTTATCAGATGGCTGAGGATTTCTGGGATCGGCTGGTGTCTCAGAAGATATACCGCCTGGTTCTTATTATTTGTTTTCAAGACCTACTGTAGGTAATCCTTTTGACAGCGTCATCGCTATTTTTCTTTGGAACCTATCATGCATTCACTCGATGTTTCTTTCATTTTGATAATATTTATTTACTGCTATTTTAATAGGATGAGTCAGGTTTTTGATTGCCTTCACAGGTATAAGTTGGAAGTATACTGTATATGTGTAAGACTCAAACACTTTACTTATAAATACGTATTTGAGGGCAAACAGGTCAGATCACTTGTCAGTCTTAAGATGTGTATTTAAAGTATGGTTTAATGTCATCATCACAAAGATATCAATAACATGTTCGTTTGTATATTTTTATTCGCAAGGAACCTTGACGTATTGATGCGACAGCTTTTCAAATTGAAACATGTATTTTTGTGGGTGTGGATGGATTTATATGTGTTTATATATATATATATATATATATATATATATATATATATATATATATATATATATATATATATATATATATATATATATATATATATATATATATATATATAGAGAGAGAGAGAGAGAGAGAGAGAGAGAGAGAGAGAGAGAGAGAGAGAGAGAGAGATTCATAGAGTAGCTAGATTATATATATATATATATATATATATATATATATATATATATATATATATGTGTGTGTGTGTGTGTGTGTGTGTGTGTGTGTGTGTGTGTGTGTGTGTGTGTGTGTGTGTGTGTGTGTGAACTGATGCATACATTTACTTCCGTGGGAATTCCTCTCCCTCTTGTTCCATAGCCATGAGCTTATGTTACGAAATAAAAGGCATTTTCTCGTCGAGGATGCAAGACAGTCGTCCTTTGATTGAACAGTAGGTGGTGGCGCCGTTGATGGCAGCTTTTCCTCATTTTTCCTCATACACCACAGATATAAACAGAGACCAGCATACTAGTAAAGAGAGTTGTAATGATGAAGAGACAGAGGATATAATATTAACATGGATGAATGTCCTTGATATCCGATTTTAATTTATTCTTATACTGTATGTAAATTGAAGGAAAATTGATTCAGTGAAAGGAATCCTCATGTTTTGAATGTAACGTTTTTTCAGTGTGACAAAGAAGTAAGTATGTAGTTAGTGCGTCAGTGGGATTATTTATTGCATTGCATATTTAAAGAATTGTTATTTCAGGTAAAAAAGAATACTACTTGCATTTCCCCTAGAAATATTAATTAGATAAATAACTGATATCAAAATGAGCTGTGCCTGTTCCAGTGAAAGTATTTCGCTAACATTTCCTGCTCTACAATTTCCAGAGTTTAATAAGACTTAAATGTCCCAGATGAGAATCTCCTGGACCGAGAGATGAGGGAAACACCAGGGATGAATATTTTTGGGAAAAAGCATTTTGCGGATTTCGAATTCTGCACTTGGGTCTTTTAGCTTTGAATTGGACCTATATGTAGTGCCTCACATACACATTTGTATGGTTCAACTTATATTCTATCTGTGCTGCGCATACAAATACACAAACGCATACACATCTACATGCATACAACAAACTAAATATATATATATATATATATATATATATATATATATATATATATATATATATATATATATATATATATATATATATATATTTTTGTGCGTGTGTATTTATGGATGGATGTTTGTTTGTATGTTTGTTTCTCACAACTATATGACTTCAGAATAATGTCGTTACATACCTGCTTGGGATACGGTTTGTACAATTAGATTTAGTTGTTTCCAGAATATAAATGTAGGAATACGTAATTCCATAAATAGGTCGGTAAAATGTGGATGGAAATTGGTGGGTTTTATTTAGACCTGCGTTCTAGTTTTTATATCTATATTTAAATATCCTCTTGTATAATTCTGCAAGTTTTTCATAAGCCCCAACGACAGATTTATAGCTGAATGGATAGATTATGTGCTTGGAAGCCTTTGAAGAAGAAATTTTATCGGAATATGTTTACGTAATGAATTTTGAATGGAGAGATTTATGTTGGTGAAATGTTGGAATATATTGCTTTATCATTTTCTGTGTCACTATTTTGGGAATATTCCAAAGTTTACCTTTGATCAGGGTCATAATTCCTTTTAAGATCTTGTTTTCGCTCTCTATTCGCGTAGGTATGTTTCGACGTTGTTTTTTGGTGTTCTGTATATTTACGTAAATTACCTTTTGTAATGTGTGTAAATGAAAGTACAGGTTTTTTCTTGAGGATATATATCTAATTCTTCAGATCCTTTTTCCAATGATTGGCTTTCCCCTTTATGTCGGAGCTCCAGGTGAATTGTACTTTTCCTTTGACATGTGAGAGTGCCATTGGCGCATTACTGTACTGTTCTCTCCTTTATTTTTGATATTTTATTTCAGTCTTCCCCATGACATTTGAACTGTTAGGGTTTTCATTTATGAAGGACCCTCGAAAGAAACATTAGTTGCTGCAGTATTTAGAACGGAGAATGATATTCACTTATGAGCTGATGTATATGCGTAGTTTCCCTCATTTCAGAGTTACATTGTTGTGTTCCTACTCCTTCCGTCATTGAGCTCGATGAAATTCATTCCGGGTCAAGCTAAAGAAAGAAATGTAAACCAGAGTGCAGCTCAGTGTGTTGGGTTCCAGGTTCCGAACCTAAAGAGCACCTCCATTTATGCCCTTTATTTCTATCAGGAGCTTCACAAACCGAGTGTAACCAAGTCTAATATTTCCCCCACATAATGCTCCTGTTGTTTTGTTGCTGATCACAGTTTCTTTACTACAGATAAAAAAAGTACTAAGGACTGTGGTTGTTTGTGTGAGCTTCCAGCAAGTTGGAGTGTGTTTGGAAATTTTATGTTTAGCCTTTCTGGTATATACTAGTCTCTCTCTCTCTCTCTCTCTCTCTCTCTCTCTCTCTCTCTCTCTCTCTCTCTCTCTCTCTCTCTCTCTCTCCTTAGGGAATATCTCGCAGCAAAATGAAACGAAAAACCTTCCGAAATACGAGGCAGGAAATGAGGTCTAAAACTGACAAATGGGATAATAATACGGGCAAGTATATATGATACAAGTAGAGAGAGAGAGAGTGTGTATTGCAATAGGATGCATCGTGAATCGAACATCATTCCTCATTCAAGTAGGCTGACTTATCCTAGTCGTTACAGCATTGAAGGGGAGTATTGTCGATCCACTTAAAGAGAGAGAATGAATGTGTGGAATTCCAAGATTTTCATCAGTTTTCTGTCATGAGATTTTGATTGTGTGTGTACATTCGTCTGTTGTACAGTATAGGCTACATGTATAGTTCTGGTATAGCTATAGCTGCCAAATTTGAATCAGTGCCTTGACATGATTTATGTATCTTTCCATTGCTATTTCTTAGCCATAAATTGTTCCTAGAAAATGGCCAGGTACGGCCATTAATTAACATAAGTGAGGTATCTCGCTGGCACTAAGGATTTTTGAAATCCTTGGAAATGCCCAACTTTTTCTTTTGTTTTCTGAATATAAACGATGTTTTATCAAGAATGAAAAAATCGAATTTGTTTCATTAAAGTACGATATTAAAATGGCCATGCGTTCATGGTGTTCACGAATGTTATCATTGATTGTTATCTTTAGACATTTTTAACAACAGGATTCTGTAGACTACACCATATATATATATATATATATATATATATATATATATATATATATATATATATATATATATATATATATATATATATATATATATATATATATATATATATATATATATAAAGAAAATATATAAGTAATGTTGTAAGAAGATATCGTGCTGAAACCACTTGATAACCTAAAGAAGTTACACCAGAAGGGAAAGCTAAAATAATTAGAGGAGGATAAATTAAAAGCTAACCCTAGATACAACTCCGAGAAAGGTAGGAAAAATTAAGATTTTACATGTATGGAATTTAAAACAGAGAGAGAATCCCAAAGCTTAGCGAGAGGAGAACTCGTTTGTTAACGTTTCAGAGGGTGTTTTCCCCTAGGATATCCCATCATTTTATTGGTTTTAGTAAGAGATTACAAAAGTGATGAACACTGCTATTGTTGTTATAACAAGTTATTGGTAATTGATATTGATAAATGACAAAAAATAAATAGTTAACAATGCAAATAAGTCATACTGTTCCAGTTTCCGTATTTGAAATTGTCTATTTTCTTGAATTGTGTTCCTCTCTCTCTCTCTCTCTCTCTCTCTCTCTCTCTCTCTCTCTCTCTCTCTCTCTCTCTCTCTCTCTCTCTGTGTGTGTGTGTGTGTGTGTGTGTGTGTGTGCATGGTTGGTGATATTGAAAAGCACTAAATTATGCAGAGGAGTTTCGAAATACACCCGGGGCAGAATAGTTTGAGACGTTCGCTAGAAGATTTGGGTTCTTTCCATATCAGCTGAAAGGCGCTTTGCCCCCCATTGGCCCTCTCCCCCTTACGCAATTGCAACAAACTTTAGTCATTTAGATTTATATATGTGAGCAAGAAGGGATTTCATCAGTACGGCCAATATTTCCATCACCTGCGCTGATATAGGCAATGTTCGCATAGCAAAAGCAGGGAATCTCGATCTTAAAAGTTCCCGATCCTTTTTATGCTTGAAACATTTTAATCGCCTTGACGGAAGTGAGATTGTGAGAAGAAAAGTCAGAGGGAGAGGAAAAGGGATGAAAAGAAGTCGAGACAAAGGGAAAGAAAGATCTTGGGAAGGAAATCGATAGGTTGTCCCTTGGAGTGTCACATGTAATTGAAACGGAGCCTGTGGAAAACTTTCTCAATTGCTCTTATTATACTGTAGTCCTTGAAGACAGAACCAGATCCCAGTTGAATGGAGTGTTGTGTCGTATCTCAACTTTATTCCCTTCCTCCTCCTCCTCCTCCTAGATGTTGGACGAGAATGTTCGTTCATCGGCTGATACATTATCGTCGTTTTGTGAAACAGAGTTGCTGTCTCTGGAATGTATGTCTTCTGCTCTACCCGTTGGTGGGAAACACTTCGTTTGTAGGTGGGTTACCTATGTCCACAGAGAAATTTATCAGTTCTGTTCTGGACGTTTTACCTAGCCACTAGTTTTGATGGCTTTGATAATAGTTTTCCCGCTGTAACATAGTCCCACGATAAAAGTCCCTTGCAGATTGTTGAAATGAAAGCATGTACCTTCAACTTTGTATGTATCGATCTGAAAGAGTATGATTTCAGCAATGCTTATATATATATATATTTTGCAAGTTGCCATTTATGATGTTTCCATTGATTTTCCATCGATACCGCCATGACATTTAAATTCTCTCTCTCTCTCTCTCTCTCTCTCTCTCTCTCTCTCTCTCTCTCTCTCTCTCTCTCTCTCTCTCTCTCTCTCAGGACCCGTTCTATTTTTCAGCGTTCTCCCAGTCCCTTTCTTTTCATGGATCTTTTAGTAAATAGATCTGAGGATCTGCTCACGATTTTTGTCTGGGTCATTGTGTTTTGAGAACTTACGCCCTTTTTATTTGTCGTAAACTTACGGTATGACAAGAAAAGCCGAGTTGGCAGCCTTTCAAGGCGGGGGACAAGTGAGTCCCAGTGTTATCAATTTCACTTGTTCATTAACATCCAGGTGAAGGAGAAATCAGGCCATTGGTCGATTATAGGCGGCGATCACCAGACAATTGTTACAATGGGAGAGGAGTGAGGTAGACTCTTGATGCACTTCAGGATGTTTTATTTGTTAATGCAACATATACACTGCGCGTCTCGATGAGCCTTAGTCCTCATATGAAACTGAAACGTTGAACTGTCGTGATGCTTGAGAAATGGGGGTATTGCCGTCGCTGTTATATCTTTTTACTCATATTTTATTCGTTTCAAGTGGTTTGTACTTCCAAATATCTTCATTACTCTCAGGATAGAGTCATTAAATGGTGATACTCATTCTTGGGGAGTTATGAGGTGAGGAAATTAATTTTGATGATCCTGACAGAAGATGAATGAAATTGTAAGAGTAAATGTCATAACTCTTTGCTTGTTATGATATTTATAAATATTTTTATTTAAGTCTTTAAAATTACATTTGTAGTTATGCTTAATTCCTTGAGTGTTTAAATACCTGGATCTGGAAAACTTGAGGGCTTCAACTCCACTGTTTTTTCTAGCCTTCAGTCAGGCCATGTTTAGGCAGGGACACGTATTGTATGCAAATTTGCGTGAGTAAAACTTCGATCTTTTCCATGTGCTGGTGTCTCGTACATGTTCTTGTCTCATTTTTACCCTTGATCTCTCTCTCTCTCTCTCTCTCTCTCTCTCTCTCTCTCTCTCTCTCTCCTCTCACACACACACATGCGTGCCCGCGCGTGTGTGCTCATCTTAATGCAGTGTAATTCAAGTTAACAACGCTATCATCTTACATCGTTGCTAGCTTGGCACACGATTTAAGAGGTTCTTGTCATGAGTAGGTTGAAAGCTCCCTTTAATGGAAAAATAATGGTAATTTTATTCGCAGTTATGTCCGTAGAATTTAGTAAACCTAACATATGAGAGAATAAATATCGTTTATCCAGACAGACAGTCCTGCGTCCGCGTTAGTAAGCTCCGTAAAGTGGGCTGTATGGTGGTACTGTAGACTCTGCTTTGCATGTTTGAATGGAGGGAGAGAGCTGTGCACCTTTTTCCATTTATAACTATATAGAGATGTAAGGTTATGCAAAGAACCATATGCTAAAGGAGATGGATTGGTAGATCAAGAAAAATACTGAAGTTTCTCCCCCGTATGTATTGGACGATCTCTGGGATTATTAAGCGATACGTGTAAAATTCTAGTCAGACCTTCAGGCATCGTGTGCCACGACTCAGTGAGGTGACTCTCCCTCTTTCCGCATCATTCTCGTGAGCACGGATCATCTGTTTTGGTTTAATCATACTGTATTGTAGCCTAGAATGACAGACCTCGGACTAAGACCAGTGAATTTCATCGAGCCTCCAACCTTATTTATGTGCGCTTGAACGTGTCAGTCTGTCAATCATTAATAAAAGCACTAGCATTTTTCTGGCACCCGGCTCGACGCTGAAAGAGGTACCGGGAGGAAATATGTAAAGCAAGTTGCGTGAGACCAATTTTATTTCCCGTTAATTTTAAGTCATTCTGAGGTTGCGAGAAGTTTTCGTTTTTCGTTACTTTTTACATTTTTAAGTCAAATTCACTTTTAACACAGATTTACAATGAAATTGATGAGTCGGGCTTCAGGAATTATTTTAACCATTTTTGTGTAATGTTCAGAGTTTAGGTGATGGCCGGTTGTTGACTGGACCTTGTCGGCACATCCGGTTCTTGGATTATTCGCTCGCTGCGTTTCTCGTGTACTATACTGTCCAATGGTCTTTTGTTACATAGGATGTCCAGCCTCTTGCACTTAAAACTGTTATGGTAATCACTGTTGCTGCTAAGTCGGAAGTTGCACAGTAAAAGTTAGAGCTGGTGTGGGGGCTGAATATTTAATGAAAAATAATCTTCAGAATGGAAACTTAAAGTGGGAACTGGTTGTCTTTTTCAGTAGAGGTTATTTATTTTCATACTATATTTTTCTTTATTTAATCAAGTAATTTTATAAGAGCATATTAAAGGGCTCTTTGAATATGTTGGTCGTAATGGTTCACTGCACTTCATACTATATGGAAGATATTAACTTATGGTTAGGGTCATATTTCTTTGTTTTGTTTCATGCGGTGGTTTTTGTCTCACTGACGATTAGATTACCATGTGAATTAAGGTGTCCTACGTTTTACCCTGTGGCTGCTAACTGTATCATGTGTAGGAGTTTTCTGTTGTGAAAGTATATGTTTATACATACATAGATACATACACACCATGTATGTTTTCATTTTGACGTCTGTCTTCAACTATATTGTGATAGGAATCACGTTCACAGTTCTCTGAGCCCAAGGACGGACTCGATCCTTGTGCAGCGATAGTTTCTGGAAAGTTTTTCTTGGAGTTTTCGAAAATGTTTCCTCTTGGGTTTTTCATTAATGATTCACCCATCCGAAAGTTCAGGAAATGATTTCTCTGTTTTTTTTCGGTCGTGTCGAGAATCATGATTGTGAAATGCGCAGTTTGAAGGAAAAAGTGAGGAAGTAGACCAGAGCTCGAGACTGGTTGAAATTAACTCATTCTTTTTTAATCCGATTGGACCGTGATTAACCTAGCCCACATTGAAGGTCCCTGAGAAATATGCAACCATGGCAGATATTTTTCATCATTGTTCCTCGCCGAAATCTCTGAATTGCCTCTTGATAGCGTCTCCTTTCTTCAGAGAGAGAGAGAAATCTTTTTAATCGGCAATCTGAAAATAATTTTATTCGATCCAAGCTTGTTTCTTGGAGTGCTAGAGATAAATACACATACATTCTTTGTATATATGTGAATGGATATTTCTGTTCGGCAGGGATGATTTGTATCATTGAAATTAATTTCTGTAGCATTAGCATTGTCTTGTGAGTTGCAAATACTACTATAGTCCTGTTCAGCACGTCTGAAGGTGTCTCTATCGTGCCCTGGCAACCTAATGGTCAGCAGTGCAATTGATTTCTTGACGGTAAATTGCCAGAGGTGATAGTGAAACCTTGAGAGTCTATGGCCGCTCCTGTTGCATTGTGACGCATGCAAAGGTTATAAAGAGAGCTCTTCTCCCTCTCGGACTTTGCGGCTGGTTTGCTACATGAAGACTTAATGACAAGCACAGAGCATAATTATGTACTACAAAATATGTTGAAAATAAAGTTATATGACTAGAGGAAAGAAACGTCCTCCTCCTCCTCCTCCTCCTTTCTGTGAGGAAGGAAATCTCGTAAAAATAAATAGGAAATAAATGGAGGAATTATGGAAGACCTCCTGTATGGGGAATGGAGTTTTATGCCTGATCTATATCACTGCAGTTGTAACAAATAGCTTGGTGACATTAGCATAACTGCATTAGAGATTCAGTTAGAGATCCTGCAAGCACAGTAGATGGCTTCCCTGCTGTCTTTCTCGGCCACTTGACTTGTTATCATTATGCGCCTTAGGAATTTTCTGCGCGCCTTAGGAATTTTCTCCGATGCAGAATAGGACAGTGATGAGGGTAATTTGTCTCTTCCGATCTGTAACGTAATGGGAATGTTTTTTGTTCATTTATTTATTTATTTGTGTTTTTGTAAAGATGCTTTGATGAAGTGCGTGAAAGCAAGTGGTTTTTATGATTTATTTGTCATTTCGTAATTTTATCAATCACTGTCTTTTAGGTTCTTGTCTTATTAGCCAAAATTCTTCGTCTTTCTCTTCATGTTTTCTAATTGATCTCTAGATGGCTGAATCACCTTGCAGAGGTCAGCCCTTTTGCCCCTGCAGGTTTATTTATAACCTCGTTTAATGTCACCTGACTTGATTCAGTGTGTGGAAGCGGTTTTCCCATAAGTTAATTGACTTTTCTTTCGGTTGTTTCCTCTCTCTTGGAATGTTTAATTTAGCCTGTTAATGAGATATTGAAATGTGATAGGAAAAGTTTTCGGCAAGGAGGGATGAACTCCTATTGATTTGATCTAATTTTGCAGTGGACAGGTTCATTAAAGCCGAAGATTGAAGAAATCTAAATTGACGTGGCGGGAAGGCCGTGTAATCAAGAGTTATCGTTAATTAAAAGATAAATCTGGTGTAAATATCGCGATATTGACTCGGCCTTTCATTAATATATTTTCGCTTTTCATAATTTAAACTGAGTGTCATTGAGTTTTCATTTCAAATATTTATCTTATATATATATATATATATATATATATATATATATATATATATATATATATATATATATATATATATATATATATATATATATATATATATAATTCATACATGCGTATGTGTATATATATATATATATATAGAAAGATAGATTGATAGATTCGTAATTTCTATCAACTAATATTGCAGAGCGGAAGCTTCTAAAACCAATCTCGTCTCTTGACTTAAAACCCGTGGAAGGCAGGCAGGGAGGCAGTGAACGCCTGGTTTTCCTGGGGATTAAGCTTCGTTTCCATTCCAGGATTGTCTTTCACTATGCAGTGGCCTTGGCGTAGGTAGCTTTTGAATAACTCTTCATTCTTTCAGCTGCAATTACTCTGCTTTTGCTTTAACTGAAGGCTAATACTGTGACCTTTGTAGGTTTTAGTTCTAGAGTTCAAGAAAGGTTTTCTCTTCTAAAGCAAAGGTCACGTCAGGTCATGCCACGCTACGCGGTTTACTTTTGTAGATGTATATATCTGTTGAAATTGGTTCACATTACCATCTCGTTTCATTTTTATTGGTGATGTTCTAAAATGACGGAATATCTAAATAAAGAATATTTCACTCACGAGGTTATAAGTAATTACTTTGCTAGGATTGCGTAGACAAAATGTAGTGTACTTCATACAGGCAGATACTTAGTAAAGAGAGAATTGTCATACATTACAGTTAAGATCCCAATGATGAGGACTGAACAGTAATAGCTCCTGTTACCCAAGTTTCTTGTAATTGCCCTGGTAGATGAACCTGTAGTTTCTGAGACGTTGATATCTTTATTCATGTTACTCTGTTACGTGGTAAGGCTTGTAACTTGAACGTTTTTATATATCACAGAGAGAGAGAGAGAGAGAGAGAGAGAGAGAGAGAGAGAGATACTGCGAGGTCACCTCCTTGGAGGACTCAGCGCCTTCAGTCATATGTGACGGAGAAGTGACACTAACACGTATTCAATTTTCGAAGCGATGTTGGTCGGAGTGATTCGCAAATTGCAAACCTGCAAATAGGACGCATCGGTGGCTCTGTTGACAATGTGTCACCCTCTGAAATATGAGTATGTGCTAGTAATTTTGCGCACTGAGTGAAAACATGAATTATTCTCTCTCTCTCTCTCTCTCTCTCTCTCTCTCTCTCTCTCTCTCTCTCTCTCTCTCTCTCTCTCTCTCTCTCTCGTGCCATATTTGTTTTTTCTATTATGGTAACCTTCAAGAACCTCCAGATTCGTCACCCCGTGTTTTCCCACTTTCGGGGAAAAGGCGCAAGTACCTCTCGAGCCGTACTTCAGTCTTTTTATGGTCACATTTCTTCGTGCGCTTCTACATTTTCCTTTTTAGTGGCCGCGCGTTCCGTGGTTCGCTGGTTATTTTTAGGTTTCCAGTAATACCGTGCCTCGGTTGTTCTGTCTTCCCCTTACTTTCATGTCGAACGTCAGGTTATTATTATTATTATTATTATTATTATTATTATTATTATTATTATTATTATTATTATTTGTTCATGCTTGAATGTCTCGATAACTTGCCAAAACGCAAACTCTTTCATGCAAACCTCCAATTTCGCGGTACCTGTACAGTCCGGTCAAAATGATGGAAGTCAAACATGACAATTTGAAGAAAGCCTGACATTCATTTGACATTTATCGCAAATGTTTCTGACTAGATTCCTGTTTATATTTTTCATGAGAGTTGCTTCTTTTCTTGAGACTTGAGCTTTTCTAATTGTTTAAACGTGTTATCTCAAATAATGCTGATTAACGTGAATGTTTTCTAAAGGGAGATATGGTTATAACCCGCAAAAGTTTGCCGATATTAAAATTAATGTTTGCCTTTACCATCGGAAATAGCATGCTGGCGGTCGTGTTCTTTAAGGTAAGTGTGGTGGGTAATGAGATTTCCTATAGGTGTTGCTGGGATATTGTACATTACATATATTTAGAAGAGTGTTCAGATTCAAATACAGCGCCTTTGAGGAGCGTCAGTGCCAGCAGTAGAGCCGAGATTGGGGCTAAGGAACCTGATCTTTCCCAATTTCACTGTCGTGCAATCTGAGAAGTCTGAAGAGAGAACAAGTGTTTCAAGGACAGAGACTCGGAGCATCGAAACTGCTGAAAATAATGGAATTTTCTACGTTCCAACTTAGAAGTACTCCCTTCCTTTGATTTCCAGCTGTTCTCCTAGTTTGTGAATTGACAAAACGAGCGTTTAGTTTATTGGGATAGTATTTTGAATGAAAACTTATTGTAAAGGGAATACCAACAGTTAAGAACATTAGCGTGGGTGGTTCTAGACCCGCATGTTGAAAACTTATAGTGCTTAACTGAAGTTCCATCCCTTATCTTTGATCTTAATCATATAGTAATTGTAGTTCAGAGATTAACCGGTCATTTTTTGTCGTGTTCAAAGATGTAAAAGTGCCCGAATTGCTTATTTTCACAGGGTGACGCATTGTTGCTTGTGTAGTGGGGTTATTCTTGTTCAAAACTTGAAAACATTTTTGTATGTGCAGCATAGATAGCGTAGCAATAATGCTAATATGCAGGAGCTTCATGTGATATTCACGAAAGCTGTTTTTTAGAGCCCCTTGATTGCCTGTCATCACCTGGATCACATTTAGGCAAACCAGTCCAATAGCGGCCTCTCCTATAAAAGTCATCCTAATTCTAAGTTGAGAGTTAGGTTCTTGTGACCACCTATCCAAAGAAACACTTTGTAAGTGTTATCCAGCCATGGGTGTCGTGTGTGGAAACAAGTAAACGGTCGTTTGAGAAGGGAAATGTAAATGGGGAGGATAAACCATGTGGTAAAAGCGATGTTTAAAAAAGATGAGGGAGTTTTTGGTCGCTTAGGCAGTATCTTAATTGGACGGTACTCTGTAGAGCCCAAATTAGCATATTCGGGAAAGGGAGCCACATTGTCCCTCTCGTTGCCTCTCTCCCAACGAGAGGAAAAATCTTTGATAAATAGCTGACGTCATTTTTATTTGAAAGTCAAGGGAAAATTACGCTATCAAATATACTAGTTAGGCGTAGTGTTCATTACAAATATCACTTCGAGGGTTCACAGTTCTTGAAATTTAGAGAACGAGGAAACATATGCTCTGTCATTTTCATTTTATTGTTGCTTTTTTTTTTTAGACGTACCATTTATCTGTTGGAGATTTTCTTATTTCAAGTTTTTTTCATTTTCACAGTCATGCAATTTATTAATTTTATTTTTTATTTTTAATCTTTCAGTTGCACGAGTCTCTTTCAGTCAAGATCATTTTTAAAAATAGTATTTGTTGACTTCTTGAAAGAGTCAGCATCTGGAATTATGAGTTACTTAAAGGGAAAGCGCCGCTTTGGGACATCAATACTGACAGGTAGAATGTCACGGGGTCGGTGAGAGGTCACAGATAATGCTATGGTGTTTTCAGACTGAGACTAGAACAACCTTCCTCTCTTTTGTTCAAATGAACCCTTGGATCACGAGATGAGACTAGCTACCTGTATAAGAGCCGTTTAGAAATGTTTGAATGGTGGGGAGTTTGTCTGTGAGGATTCAAAATAGTGATTCCATACCATAGCGGATACGTAACAGCTTTCCTTCTCATGCTGCTCTGTACTTCCTCAATGAATGAGATGAAAAAATGAACTCTTTCTTCTCTGTAATGACCTTGCCTGTGGACTTTTGCATTTTTGCATTTAATGGATATGTGCTCCCGCGGTACTCACCTGTCAAAATAATCATGGAGAGAAGCGATAACAGTCATACATATCCTCATATTATTGATTAATATGCTCATAGTATTTGATCAGAAGTCTGTAGGCTCACTTAGTTCTCCTCGTGTGGTCTTCAGAGGTAGCAGGAAACGCGTCTCACCTCAGAGTTCGGATCGAGTCTGGAGACAGCTGCATCGCTGTTTATTTCTTCTTAAGGAGAGACCTCATTAAATGTGTACCAGGAAGGGACCTGTAGAGTGCAGGCCAGCTTAGCACTGCGGCACTCTCCTTTAATCCTCTCCCTGGAATTATCTCGAGAGGATCGATCTTAAGAAACTTAGATTACACCCTAATTCTAAGTCATGTCGACGTTTTCGTCTCTGTTTCTCTGTTTACATTTAAAGGTGATTATTTATTAAATAGCTTGACGTTACGAAATTTAATGATAGGAAATAAAGGGTGGGGTGAGGGCCTAGTCACGGTCTTATATCAGTGGACTTTCGTTTCGTTGACTTTTTCCAGGTATAGTCGCTTTACCCGAATGAATGTAGAGCCTCTAATATATCTTAAATATTATTCCATTTTCCTCTTTATTTCTCATTAATATATTTGTGTAGAAGATGCTAATCGTGATTGTTTCTGATGTTTTAAGGCCCTTCGGTTAAGTCTTATAACTTGCCGCAGTGTATGTGCGTTTATAAAAGAACTATATGGTAAAAAAAGTACAACGTACACAACTTGATATCTGTCACAGTACTCGGGCACAATCATTCGAATACACTTGTACACAGGCACAGAACCCATACAGTAGTTGAAGTAAGGTAACGATTTTAAAATTTTGCTGGCCTGATGTTGGAAGTCATAAGCTTTCATTAACTAAGGAATGGAATTAAGTACAGTAGATGCTGTGAATATTTAGCCCATAGACTAAAGACCATTCAGCGCCTCCAATAGAAAGAGAGGTGGAGGGTGATGCTCTATGCAGCAAACAGTTGATTCCTTTTACAGGAACACAGTGACCTTGGAAGACATTTCATTTCAGTTGTTGACTTCTAATCTCTCAGATCGTGATGATAAGTTTGAAGTGGCGAGTGAGAGGATGTTTCATGGTGAATCTTTCTAAATGTAAGGAAGGATAATATTTACTTACTTTTTGTGTTTTTACATACATGAACACAAGTTGTTTATCAGTGTTAACAATTCTTCAAAGGCTATTTGTCGAATTCTTTAGTATCCACGTCAAAGACACATCAGAGCCTACGTGACTCATGTCATGATGCATGAATTTTATATAGATTGCTGTCGCTTCTTCCTCAATTTGGGATATCGTCAAGAGAAGCTAAAATAAAGTCTTTGCCCCTATTAACTTCATTATTCAGCGTCTACGCTATTACTTAATACTGCCGTTTCGTTTTCTACTAATACAGCTGCTGCTTTCGGTTCCTTAATTAATTTATATAATTGTCTTAGAATAGCGTGCAGCCATCCAGCAAATGAAGGAAGTTATTTATGGAGTGTCAGAAAAAGTACGTTCATGCGGCTTCTGGATGGCATTTGTTTTTACGTCAAGAGTACACAGGGGGTTCCTCTTCTTGCCCTGTCAACAGAATGGATTAGTTCCGGGCGAAGATTAACCAGACTTATCTCTCTTGTTTTCTGTTTGCCGGGATTATTTTAGTTTTTGTGGGTCCTTTTGAAAGATTAGAGTATGGAATTATTGATATTAGTGTTAATTTATGTAATCGTCTTTTTTTATTATTGTGTATGTTATGGACTGGTATGTGTAATTTGCAGGAGAATACTTAGTTACATAACATCATGCAATGGTGTGAAAAAATTTACTTTCTAGCCGTGCAGTCATATTGTTGGTCTTCCTTCCATTTATTTTTTGCGTTCTTGGCCGTATTGCAAAAACGTTTTTATATAAATGCAGAAAGGTTCTTAAGTTGTTTTCGAGCAGCAGAAACTGATGTCATGGGATGTGTAAAGGAAGAATTCATTTGGGTGTTTCACTGGAAGTTATAGTTGAATAAATAAGATTTATTTTATGGCTAAACAGAAGTGTTAGTTTTTATAAGGGAATAAAAAGTTACCAATTTCTTGGCATAGGAATAGTAACACGTAAAGCACTCTTGCTGTGCATCCTTTTTATGAGTAGTTGTTAATTGCCAAATTTCTATGGTATTTGTTAATTGCCAAGTTTCTATGGGTAGTTGTTAATTGCCAAATTTCTATGGTATTTGTTAATTGCCAAGTTTCTATGAGTAGTTGTTAACTGCCAAATTTCTATGGTAGTTGTTAATTGCCAAATTTCTATGAGTAGTTGTTGATTGCCAAATTTCTCTGGTAGTTGTTAATTGCCAAATTTGTATGGTATTTGTTAATTGCCAAATTTCTATGAGTAGTTGTTAATTGCCAAATTTCTATGGTAGTTGTTAATTGCCAAATTTCTATGGTATTTGTTAATTGCCAAATTTCTATGGTATTTGTTAATTGCCAAGTTTCTATGGGTAGTTGTTAATTGCCAAATTTCTATGGTATTTGTAAATTGCCAAGTTTCTATGAGTAGTTGTTAACTGCCAAATTTCTGTGGTAGTTGTTAATTGCCAAATTTCTATGAGTAGTTGTTGATTGCCAAATTTCTCTGGTAGTTGTTAATTGCCAAATTTGTATGGTATTTGTTAATTGCCAAATTTCTATGAGTAGTTGTTAATTGCCAAATTTCTGTGGTAGTTGTTAATTGCCAAATTTCTATGAGTAGTTGTTAATTGCCAAATTTCTATGGTAGTTGTTAATTGCCAAATTTCTATGAGTATTTGTTAATTGCCAAATTTCTCTGAGTATTTGTTAATTTCCAAATTTCTATGAGTAGTTGTTAATTGCTAAATTTCTATGGTAGTTGTTAATTGCCAAATTTCTATGAGTAGTTGTTAATTGCCAAATTTCTATGGTAGTTGTTAATTGCCAAATTTCTATGAGTAGTTGTTAATTGCCAAATTTCTATGAGTAGTTGTTAATTGCCAAATTTCTATGGTAGTTGTTAATTGCCAAATTTCTATGAGTGTTGTTAATTGCCAAATTTCTATGAGTAGTTGTTAATTGCCAAATTTCTATGAGTAGTTGTTAATTGCCAAATTTCTATGGTAGTTGTTAATTGCCAAATTTCTATGAGTAGTTGTTAATTGCCAAATTTCTATGAGTTGTTGTTAATGACCAAATTTCTTTGGTAGTTGTTAATTGCCAAATTTCTATGAGTAGTTATTTTTTGCCAAATTTCTATGAGTAGTTGTTTTTTGCCAAATTTCTATGGTAGTTGTTAATTGCCAAATTTATGAGTGTTTGTTAAGTGCCAAATTTCTGTGAGATGTTATTTGCCAAATTTCTATAGTATTTGTTAATTGTCAAATTTCTATGAGTTATTTGCCAGATTTCTATGGTAGTTGTTATTTGCCAAATTTCTATGGTAGTTGTTAATTGCGAAATTTCTATGGTAGTTGTTAATTGCCAAATTTCTATAGTAGTTGTTAATTGCCAAATTTCTATGGTAGTTGTTAATTGCCAAATTTCTATGAGTATTTGTTAATTGCCAGAATTCTATGAGTTTTTGTTAACCGCCAAATTTCTATGAGATATTATTTGCCAAATTTCTATGAGTAGTTGTTAATTGCCAGGTTCAGAAATTGAGATCTGAATTTGCGACCAGAACAAATTGGGCCGGATTTGATACATACCGCTTCGTAGGGCATGTTTTTAGGAAAATTAATATTTCAACTTCGGGACTAGTTGCGACGTAAATGATTGCCTTTCCAGTTACCCGACCCATATATCCGTAGGCAGATACAAGTTTGCCGTTTTCTGCACCTTTTTTATAAGTCGTCTGTGTAGGGAACCGAAATTACCCCAGCTTAATCCGTATGATTCATATATATAGGCCTATATATATATATATATATATATATATATATATATATATATATATATATATATATATGTGTGTGTGTGTGTGTGTGTGTGTGTGTGTGTGTGTGTGTGTGTGTGTGAATCCAACCGTTGAACTGTATGTTGTTATTTCTTTGCCTTTATAATGAAAATGTCGAGTTTGAAATTTATAATAAAAGAATAATTTCCTTGGGCGAGACCATTCCGAATTTGGATGAAAATTCGTTAGGTCCACATTTCCTATTTTCCTTAGGGGGTAACTACAAAGGGTGACCAATTGACAGTGACCAGATTTCCTCGTTTTTTCAGAAAGGAAAGTATATTATATCTATAATCAGAGCTTATATTTTTTACTGAATGATGTTCATTTATATTTTCTTGTGCTTATGCAAAGGTACTATGCCATGCACTTACCACGTAATATCCTTTATTAAGAAATGGCACAATCATTGTACGACAAATAATGTAATTATGTTTTTTTTTTACTTTTCATTTTTTTATTAGTTAGGCCGATTCTGTGGCTATCCTGAAAATGCAGTTTCTGTCCTTTCCTGTGAAGTCGCAAAATTGTTCTCAAGGAAAACGGCAGTGTGACCGCGGACTCAATATTTTTTGGAGCGAGCTTGTAGGTAATTTACTGTATTGCTTTTATTTTTTATTTTGTTTCTTAATCCGCGCGTTTTGTTTATGAACTATTTGGTGACTTTTAATATCATTTTTAAAAAGTCGTGTAGATCAGAACTGAACTGGTATCCTCATTTTGTCATTGGGAGATGAAAAAAAAACTATTCTGCACCAAAGCCAAATACTAAAATTAATTTTTTTGTTTCCTCAATTTTATATATAGGAAATTTTATATACGAAAATGTATGAATACTTGCATTGGTCCCAAGATAGATACGTTATATAAATTCCAGGCGTATGTCAAGGGGGGGCTGGGTGTCGCTGAAATGAAATTTCTTTAATACTAAGAAGTTTTCATGCTTAGTAGAAATTTGGATAAAATTTTGCAGTTGATGGTGCGATGCAGTACTAGAATTAAGTTTTCGAGTCATTCATCCGTGTGTACGAGTAATTATTCTGGGAATTATAGCAATAGATCTTTTATCTGTCAGTGTGTTTCTATAAGTCAGTGGATCATCCAGCTTGTTACAAAATTGCCGGATTTCATAACTAAGCGAAGGGAATATCAACAGACGATTGACCCATTTATCGCGCTGTGCTTTTCTTTACAGCTGCCTTTTGTTTTCTGACCATCCTCGACTCGATTGTTAGGTCTTCAGTTTAGGTAACGTGAGTGTGTAAGTGTACGTGAGCAGGTGTTTGAGTGTGTGCCTTTATACCTTATTAGTAGACAGCGCCATGTAAGCACATGATTTTTATGGTTTCCGTGCGACATGACGTTTCGAGTTTTAACCTACCTGTGGAGGTGGCGTTTGTGTGGGAGGACGTTTAAGCCCTTTTTATGGTTGGGAGTAAGTGCTGGGGCGTTTGTGGATTAGGGAGTCGTGCCTCCGAGAAATTGAAAGGGGGACGTGGGGAAAGAGAAGAAGGAGGAGGGGGAAGCCACTTACTGGCCACCATCTTCTAAGGAGTTCGTGAAGTGTCAACTTAGCTGTTGATCTGGCGTTGGAGCAGGACGGACGTGTGTCTCTCTGCATAGGGGAAGTACATCTCCCATTCGTTTGTTATTTTCAATAGTTTACCTAACTCAAGGAGGAAATACTGTGAATTTTGCGTAGAATTTGACGATCTGACGCCGCTGCAGTTCTGAAACATCCACAAGAATTGATCATGGGCGTCAGTGTTTGCGGTGGTGTGAGCGATGTTCGCCCGTGATCAGCAATCACTGCTCGACTGGTACTGGCTTGGAGTTTGCCGGTTTATTAACAGGTAATTTCCTGCTTGTTCTTTCTTATTGTAACCTTTGAGCACCCGAGCACCATTTTTAAAGGTTGAAATTGAGAGGGTTATGTTATGAATAGGTGCTTTAATTTTCTGCTTGTAATATATGCTTATGTGATTGAGAAGTTTACGATATATATTTGAATAGTATTCATGCATTCGGTGTGGATGCAGCGTGTTGTCTGGTAGCCTACTTATCACAAGAGTGAAATTTGTGAAATGTGAGAGCTGCCCCATTCATACGTTAATGCTTCAGGGGTTTTTGTATTTGGTTGTGGAAGCAACTAGTATTCTGGGTAGATCGAAAAAGACCTTGGCAGATAGAGAACTTATCCATTCCTCTAATGACTTACCTTGCCGTAAGAGGTGCTCCAGATTTTAATTGTTCGTATATTTTTCTTGTTCTTGTTCTACGCCGCTCCAGTTTGTTTGTTTATCCTATTCATGTTTGGTGGAATGAAGTATCCCTTCACATTTGCTTTGGAGTTCTTGGGCCATTTTATATTAACTAATGTGAGTGAATAGTTGGATTTAGTTACACAAGAGAATTTTCATTCAGAAAGGCATGTGAAGATGTCAGATAAGTGATTTGATGAAGTTTCCTTGAATGCTAAATTAGACGGGAGTCCAGGAGAGTTACGGATATTTTTCCTCCATTTTTAGAACGGCATCAAGGGAAAAATATTCTTTTGTTACTTTTGAAATGTCGGGGCATTGTTCCTTGTCTCATGCCCATGTTTCCGCTTTCTGACGTTCAGAATCAAGAGTTTGAGCTTTCGTAAAATAGGAGCCCGAATCCTTTTTCGATTTTATGAAAGGCTCTTCTAATATTTCACGTCGTTTTCCGCCACACGCTTCAGATGCAAGACACGGGGAAGAGAAATGGTCGGTCGTTTTTCCCCACGAGGCTAAAATTTCCCCTCCGGAGGTATCGATTCCTTGGGCATATACTAAAAACTACAGAAGACGAAGACTGGTTCCGGGCTGCCCCTTGAGATCTTTGGAAAAGGCGCCTGAATACACTTGTCGCATTTTTGGGGGGAAGATTTTATTTGACCATTTATTAGGTAGTTGTGGTAGTAACAATGGAAATAGGAGTCATAGCCGAAATGGTGTAGTGACAGCGCCCACGCCACCAGTGATAGTAGTAGCTCGCGACGCTGCCAGAGTTGTTGCTCTACTGCTTCCACTAATCAAGTTTGATTTGATGAAGGCTGTGATATTTCTCTTTCACGCCCTAAAATCACGCACAGCAACTTGGTGATGGCTTATAGTCCCGTAAACATTGGTTGTATCGTTACGCGATGGTCCGTTATTAGAGAAATTGTTGCTTTTTCCTTAATGGATTTATTGAATCATAACTACTATAGTCGTATCAATAGCCTTCGGCGCCGAAGGTACAGAAAGCTGTTGCTGACTGATTGCGAGTTCAGGGTCGTAACGATGACATCACCATATAGAATATACTAAAGTGTTATGGACCTCTGGTTATTTAAATCTGAAATATGCTGTATATGTGAGCCATTTGAAAAGATTATTTATTTTATCGTAAATGTATTTGTTCACTCATATTTGGTGTGCCTTTGAAAGTTGATTTTTAATTATGTATGCACCAATGCTTGTGTATTTATTTGTGGATTTTTATATACCTTCAAAGATTGTCGCTGTTTGACCAAACTAGCATTTGAAAATTATCTTCGAAGAGAGAGAGAGAGAGAGAGAGAGAGAGAGAGAGAGAGAGAGAGAGAGAGAGAGAGAGAGAGGGAGAGAGAGAGAGAGAGATTTAAGTAATGTGATTGTATGTGTAATCGATAGTGTTCCTTATCTTTGCTCATTTTACTTTTGTTTTTTCCCATTCTGACATACAGTTAGCTGTTGCTGAAGGGGAGCCCAGTAGTGGATTATAACGTTTGTCCTATTTTTCTAGTGTCCTACTGATACTCTTCCTGTGGTGCTTCAGCCAGTCTTCAGGTCTTAACCGAATCCTCTTGTAGACTTTCGGAAGCCAATGTACATCATCAGTTTTACTCATGGAAGGTTCAGTAATTCAGACTATCAGGAGCAGCAAGCAGTTATTTTTTATGCTTTACTTCTTTTTACTGAAAATGTGTCGAAAATATATTGTTGTGGGGTCTCCCCCATAAATGGAACTCATCTTTTGTGTAGAAATTAAGAATAGTTATGAAAATGGCGGGTTCATAAATTACAGAGATAGTTTTAGAAATGTAAGTTACATAAATACAGATAGTTATAAAAATGCTAGGTACATAAATACGTATATAATTATAAAAATTTTGGTTTGAAGATCATCAGCACTTTTGAGATATGTTGTGAACATTTTCAGTCAAAAGTTGTTCAACATTCTCATTTGATGCAAGGAAGTCTCATGGGCCGTAAAGTTTTTGTTGAGGTTTTCAATAGTTCGATTTCGATATTTTCCGCACAAAATAAATAAATAAATTTAAAAAAATAAAAGTTCTTTTGTGTACGTCAGAATCAAATCCAAGGAAATACCGCATTAAAAATGTTCTTTCCTTTACATTTTGTCAAGTAATTGACTTTAAATATTTATTTTTTGGCAGCTATGAAGTAGTGACATTTTCTTCGTGTCAATTTGTGGGTTAGGAATACACTGAATTAACTTATAGTAGACTTTGGATTCCGCTTAACATCACCAGAGCTGATAAGTTTCTCTCTTTATAACCAATTGACACTCACTACAGATGTACGTCGGCTCTCGTGCGTTTACAGTAGGTATACTTTGCATAGAGAATTCATCTTTGGTTGATAGGCATTTCAGATGTTTTTATCTTGATCTGCTAGTTTTATGTCCCAGAATCAGTGCTATAGCGGTTAAATTAATCATTTGGATGCACTTTTAAACTCCCGTGAATGAAGCAGAATAAGGTGTAAAATAAAGGGTTGTTTATTAATAGCTGCCAAGTTCTTAGCATCAAATTCAAGCGACTGAAACATTCTGTAGTAAAGTAATCAATTTTTTTTTTAAATTTTCGGGTAGGAATCATGGCTGGCAGTTTTGCGTTCATGGAATTTGTTTCAATTTCCTTGGAAATTAGTTTAAAACAAGGACTCAGGAAAAATTGGTATCTTTCGGAGTCAAGTCAAGTCAAGTTCTAAAGGATGTAATTGGCCAAGGATAAAAATTATGCTACAGAGGTGAGAAATGGTTTGACTCAATGACAAGTTTTATCGAGCAGGCAATTATTACCAGTTTTATGCCGTAGTTATAGTTGGGGTTACGATAAAATCGTCGAGAAAAATTCCCGATTCTTCAGCAAGTGTTAAATGAATATTTAGCTGCAATTTGTCTTTATGTCTCAGTTGGCATTGAACTCTTTATTACTTGATATTTTCGTGGTATTATTGGTAAATATTGCCCCGAGTTTTATTTCGTCAGTATCTCCAGCAAATTAGCGTCTCCTTTGGGCTCTGGAGATCAAAGCAGAGTTTTTTGTGCGCATGAATGAAAAATCTTGCTTCTCTGCTTGTTTATAGCTTGTCCTTTGTTTTGTTTATAGGAAAACATTTCTTGTTCCTTTTATTTTTCGTCAATCAATCAGCTCCACGTAGAAATGCTTTATTTTTATCCCTTATTTTTTGGATGCTTATCATAGCTAGGTCTTTTAGCTTTATGTGGAAGTTTCTGGCATTTCGTAGTTCCATGCTAGATGCATATTTGAGGATTCGTTTGCACAGTCCTCTTTATCTGCACTGCCGTCACTGTCC
Source organism: Macrobrachium rosenbergii (assembly GCF_040412425.1). Taxonomy (NCBI): domain Eukaryota; kingdom Metazoa; phylum Arthropoda; class Malacostraca; order Decapoda; family Palaemonidae; genus Macrobrachium; species Macrobrachium rosenbergii. The sequence goes on along the minus strand of NC_089750.1, from coordinate 44,987,023 downwards.
GTATTTATTTATTAATTTTTTGCAGTTATTTTTGCCTTCAGTACCTTTGTAATGGAGAATCTCTCTCTCTTTCTCTCTCTCTCAGTCTCTCTCTCTGATGGGTGTGTGTACCAATAGGAATGTTTTGTATTTGTGTTGTAATAAATTACTTTTTGGAATAAAATGTAATCAGTTATAAGCGGCGCAGCTGTTCCAATTTTTTTTTATTTTTTTCTTCTAATATTAGATTATTGAGGATTGGGTCGTCTGTTATCAGATTACTGAAAGCAAGGGAAGGTAGCTTTCAAGGGCGCTGTAATGAAATTAGCGCGTTGTTTATAGATATGGATTTTTGTTTATATCTCATCCGGGCATGTGGGTGCGTGTTTTCATACATGGCTATTTTGGGAGAAGAAATATTTAGCTGGGCTGTTGGCAGAGATGTCCGGGCTTGTTTATTTTTTCTTGGTTAAGGAGATGGCAAACAGTTTCACTTTGAGCCAGCAGGTGTTTCCAATTAATTGATGACCTGTTTGTGTGTTGCCATGATGATTATTTTCTCCCACATTATCCTTGTGCGCTTTACATTATCTTCTTGCTTTTCTCCTGCTGCAATAGCAGGGTTTGAGTTAACGGGGGCTGTTAATGTAATAGCTGAAGTGTTTGTAATCTTAGACACACGAACCCTCTCTTGTCGTAGTGTTATCGAATAATTTAGTATCTGAAAAAGATAACTCCTAACAAGAGTACCGTTATCATTAGCATCATGGTTATCGTTATGGTCATTATTGTAATTAAGTTGCGAAGTTGTTCGTTAGCATCCAGTGAATGGCCTGACCTTTTTCCATATCATTTCTGAGGTCGCATACATAAGTAATATATTACGATGGCAACCCATTTTTTTTTTAGTTGTAGTCTTATTACAAACTACCACGGCTTTTTTCATTAAAAATTTCGTGCATCGGTTTTAAGTATCCAAAAAACATTTTGAAAGGTCTGTTGATGAGATGAAAGTTGTGAGATGGCCTGACGGAAGATGAAAGCATCACGGGTTGCAGGCTCTCATAACGATTTTATTAAAGGCTAGAGATTATACGCTCGGTTAAGAGCATTATACAGTTCTAATGAATTTATTTTTTATGTATTGGGACGGAGGATGTGTACTTATTTATAAGTGTTAAACTTGGGTGTTTTGTAAGTTTTCAGCCGTTGCTGTCAAGAGGAATTCAAGTGTCATCAGTTATCCGATACAGTAAACTGTAATATTGATAAGAAATTATAAGGCTTTTATAAGTTTTTCTATAATTATCTTTGTTTAGCAAGTTGCTTCTTGGAGAAGTGGGAAAAAATCTTTGAAACTGTTTTGACCGGGAACGGCTCGATTGTGATAGAGGTATAACGAATAATTAAATAATTAAGTTTTGCCACAGAAATTAGATTTCTTCCCTTGACATGTAAAGAGCCTGGCTTAATTTATGGATGTGTGGTTTCACTGTTCATTCCTTGAGGAAGTTCCTTTAAGGGAGAAATTGAAAGGCTGGGAGAATCAGTTGACCTGGTGTTTCCGAAGTTTCACAGATGGAACGTGACTTTTTCCTACCCTTTCTTATTCATTTCATGTAGGTGATAAAATGGCACAATGTAGATCTAATTAACTATTCGTGGATTGAACACTGTGCAGAAAAGTGCCATAGAAAAAAGAGATCACAATTTTGAACACAGGATATCTGAATACTCATCAAAGCGGTTCTCCGTTATTTTATGATTGGCGCTTTGGTGCGGAATAGGTTTTATGATCTTTTTACTGGGGACCCAATTTACCACGGAATTAATTGGTGGTACGGTATGAAAAGAATATGGCATTTGCTTTGCTCTTATGTCGTAGCGTTTGTGTCTGTATGTCAAGTATTAATAAGCACACACATCTGGATATAGATATGTGTATGTATTATACATACATACACACACATATATATACATGTGTGTACATACATACATACATACATACATACATACATACATACATACATACATACATACATACATACATACATACATACATAGTATAATTAATTACGTGAAGAAATAACTGATTGCAGAATGTTTCTTGAGAGAGGTTAACCACTCTTTATCAATATATATATATATATATATATATATATATATATATATATATATATATATATATATATATATATATATATATATATATATATATATATATATATATATATATATATATAACTCACTATACCATAGGGAAATGAGACACTTGGTGTAAGTCCTGAATGGTTTCGTCTTTATTTCTGTACAATTTTTGGAGAACTGATACAAAGTGGTAGTAATTTACGGTAATATACTATAGGGGCAGTACAAACGAATATACACGTTGGAAACCAAATTTCAGAGGAATATGTAAAGTGTATAGATTATAAGGAAGTTGACATGGATGGGAAAGAGTTAAGCAGCGCCCGCGTCGATAATCAGATTTGTAAACGGAGTACTTGACCTCAGAGAAATGAGTGTACGGCTCCGCCCTCTGGCACCTTTCAGGTTTGAGTATCTGGTTTCCAGACGTCTGTGTTCGGTTGTACTTTTCCTCTAGAATATATATTTTGAAAATTCTTCCAGTGTGTCAATCCAGTGAAATTGACTTAGAAATAAAGCAGAAACTGGTCAGGATTTACGCTCATTTTTTTCACTTCTCTTTGGTATATTGTCACATAAATCACATGTCACTGATTATATACATACACACACACTCTCTCACTCACTCACTCACTCACCACGTTCATATAATCCTCACGTTGTTGGGAAAATCCAGAAAAATATGACGAAGAGTAAATGAACCCGTTCCACCTGTTCTGCAGCCGGTGACAATTGTCGTTGTTCATAAACCAGCCAAACGAACGGCATCCGAGAGTTGGAGGAATGACTGACAAAGGAGGAAAAAGCGAGTTGGAGGGGAAGTAGGTTGCATGCTTGTCACAAGTAGGTTGTTGGGTTGAAGGTCGCAGAGTGGCCAGTGTATTAAGATGGAGTCCGGAGAGACGAGAGCGGTATGGAATTCATGTATAATAAATTCTCTATTTACAGGAAGTATTATACTTTTATGGAATCTCTTCTGTGGCATGCAATTGGTTTCAGGATTTATCTCGGGGATGGTTCTTAAGATATTATGTATTCGGTTATGCAGTCGTTTCGTATATAGGAAAGCTTTTCTCTTCTCACTGCTTTTGATGTATTGTTAGTTTTTCGTCTTTCGGGGTTAAGGGATTGTTTTGATTGTTTGTGTGTATGTATATATATATATATATATGTATGTGTGTGTGTGTATATATATATATATATATATATATATATATATATATATATATATATAGTTATATATATATATATGCACTGTGTATATATATACGTGTGTGTTTATGTATAATTAGGTTATGTGCAGGAAGCTAACGAGAATATAAAATTTGCTGTAAATGCAATGTTGTTATATTTCAAAATTATACTATCCAGTTTAATGCATTAACAATTAATTGAAGCATTTATGATTGATATTCGCTCTTTCTTACAAAAATATACGTTTGTTTATACAAGCGTAAATGTATTCAGAGCGTTTGGAGATAGTTTCCTAAATTTCCTCTTATGGATTAACGCTGTTTTGAAAACCAGTCAATCAATCAAACCCTGATTGCAGTGCTTGAGCGTTATGCGTATGTCAACATTTCCATAAATATCGCGTTGATATGCATGTATTTTTGTCTTGTTTTCATGTTTCGTTAGCATTTGGCCTTGCTTTTTATTCTCCTCTCTTAATCAAGATTCCAGAGACTTTTCTTTTTTATTCTTGGAGGAAGGTAAGTACAATTTTTTTTTTAGGAAAGACTAGTATAGACGTGCGTGCGTATGCTTGTTGTTGAGAAATACGTTAGTTTGAAGTTGACAAAACCAGTGATTATGGTTAGGTTTGGTGAATAGAGAGAGAGAGAGAGAGAGAGAGAGAGAGAGAGAGAGAGAGAGAGAGAGAGAGAGAGCCTTTGCTGATGAGTGCAGAGACTTCCAAATTACATTGCTTCCTTGGGTGTTAAACTTCACGTATAATGTTGCAGACAGTCTTGGGCTGGGTATGGCTGTTAGTTTGTCTAGCCAATCAATATCTTTACATACATTTTTTCATAGGTAAGCTTGCCTGTATTTGGTCATCCATATGTTCACATAATCCATTTATACATGCTTTTTATATGCCAGCGTGATTGCCGTCGTATTTGTGTATGTATCGTTAATCTGATGGTTGTTGACATGAGGGTGCTGATATTGCAGAAGGGATGGTGGGTGTTTGCAAATAAAATTCTTGACGGTATGTGAATAAGAAGTAGTAAGGGATAAAATGGATGAAGAGCGGGCGATAAGGGCTGCATGTGACAGAGCGGGTGCACGGCCAAGGGGAGACAAATGGCGTAGGTGAATTTGGAATATGATTTTATGTATAGGAGGGTTTTGAAAGGGAACGAGATAAAAAAGAGGGAAGGGAGAGATGGACAGGAAGGGTAGTTAGGTAACGGAGAGGGAAAGGGGAAAGAAGCTGCGTCGTAACAAGAGATGTGATGTTTACATAGACATGGACGAAGTTTACCTGCAATTTGCGCAGACAGTGTCAATATTTTTGGTTGCAAAATATTTTAGGAGAAGGAGAAGAAATAACTGCGAATTATTTTTGGAAGAAAGGAAGCTAATGTTAACAGATGATGAAATACCTGAGGAACTCACAAGCTCATAGTGATTCAGATTAAAAATCGAGGGAAGGAGGAAAAATATTATGGCGAGGAAAAGGAGGAGCATAGGAGGATGACTCGGAGGAGGAGTAGGAGAAGGAGAACATGTGCGAGATATGAGGGAAAACTTGGCCCCAGGAAGAGTTCTCAAACGCAGCTGCAGTAGCTGGGCGGCGGAGGAGTTTTATCATAATTGAAAAAGTCGACGTTAAACTTCACGGAAATTGGTTTAATACCAAGACGAATAAGTATACTAGTTCTGAGGCTCCTGTACAATATAGCTAATGGTGTTAAGAACATTATTGTTACTTTCGTTACTGTGATTGCATAAGTCGCGTACTGTGCTATCATCCGAAGAGCTGCCTGCTCGTGATTGAAAGAATTGATGTTAATAAGGATAGTAACGAAACTGATGATGCTCTTGTAAATTACGTACACTTGAGTTACACTAGTATAAAGATTGTTTCGGCTTGGCGTGTAAAGGGGATCCTTGTCGCCAGCCTGATGCCGTGTGTGTGTGTATGTGTTTGTGGAATGTAATTTTGTCCCCTCATTCCTCTTCATCAGATTTGTTGTTTTCTCTGGCATTTCTTTTCCATCCAAGCTATCGTCGTTTTTTGTTTTTGCTGCTATTTATTTACCTCTACATTTCATTCATTTACTTATTTTGGTGTTCAGTTTATAATACCATTTTGGTGGCTGAATAATACGGTTTTAATGGGGAAAAATAAAACGTCGTGTTTATTTATTTGTACTTCACAGGTTTTTGTTGTGATCAGTATTGTTGTTATGATCACTATCAGTGGTAATCGTTATTACAATTGATGGTAGCACTACTGTTATTTTGTATGATAATTATAAGTTACATGATCTTTTCAGCACTAGTAGGGAACGCTAGTGTGTTTCAAAGAAAGAGAGCAAGACAGAGAATATCTTATGAATGGTTTCCTTTTACTGGGGTAAGATTACCTCATTGAGGCGTTCCCGTTTTGACGGTAAACATTTTGCCGGAACGAACACTCACGTCTCTCTCTCTCTCTCTCTCTCTCTCTCTCTCTCTCTCTCTCTCTCTCTCTCTCTCTCTCTCTCTCTCTCTCTCTGTTTCTTCACTCTAGATGTAACCCACAATAATCGACTAATAGATAAACATTTAATTAACTGGCTAGGTCAAGAAACACACTGAATTTTAGGGAACACGGGTCCTTCAGTTAGGATCTGAACTCACTCAGCCACTGTGCCACAATGCCAGAACTTAGTGCGCTTACCACTGCGCTATGAGTGAGTGAAAGAGAGACAGACAGACAGCCAGACAGACAGACAGACAGAGAAAGAGAGGTCGAAGACGACCTGCTAAGCAGAATCGCCATTTATGGCCGGGAAGCGTCACAAGTCATTAACTGAGTTCTTGCTTGATGGATCTAGCTAGAGCCACCTTCCTGTGCACAGCTGCTCCTTTGAACTCTGAAGCGAACCGAGCAAACTGTCTTGTCTCTTGCACGTGTCATTGGCTCTACCCATCCTCCCGCGTACTTTTTTGAAAGCATCGTTTGCGCGAGTTTAAGGGATAATGATTATGAAATTTACATGCGTTGGTGATTAACGAGATTGGATATTTTTTTCAAAGTAAGGTTTGCTATGAAGAAATAAACTCGTAAACGTTTCGACGAGGAAATTACTCTTTACTGTGTTAGCTGTTTATTGATATCGCCTATCAAATTATTATTGCTTATTCAAGCGTAGAGAACAGCACAGTTCGCGATGAGTCTCGGTGAGTCGTTAGGTACATTCCAGGTTAATTCTTCTCAGAATTAGAGCCAAGATCATTCTTGTCCATCTTTAAAGACAAGATTAATTAGTCAACCTTTGCATGTCTATTTTGTCTCGTTTCAGACGGTGGAGTATTGTAGTTCACTCTCTCCCTCTGTCTCCCCAAGACAAGTGGAGTGCCGGTGGCTTAGGCTTATTCTGTATCATCCAATTATAACTAGACACATATGTTCACTGGAAAATGCTCCCTGGAGCAGACTTTTTTTTTTCTTTTGCGTCTGTAATGTTTCCAAGTTGAATGCTGAAGTGTTTGTGTTCCCTCAGCTCTCGTATAAACTTGGGGGGATTTGCAATCGTGTTATTTAGGCTGGGCTAAAGTTCCCCCCTTCATTGATCCATCCTCAGGATAGCAAATACCATTCTTGGTGGATTTTATGATTCCTAAATTCCAAGACAGAACACGTCACATTCATTAACTTTCTGGTAGGATAATTGTTAAAGTGGGTTTTGGATGATAATTGCCTTGTTAGTTTTTTATTGTAGTTTTATAACACTCGAATGCATAGTACATGGTGTTTTAACATCTGTTCAGGAAGGAATATACAGCCTCAGCAAAAAATGGAGCACTTTCTCGTGGATTCTTAAATTCTCTCTCTCTCTCTCTCTCTCTCTCTCTCTCTCTCTCTCTCTCTCTCTCTCTCTCTCTCTCTCTCTCACAAAAATCACTTTGTTTTCCTTCTGTCTTCCAACTGTCTGAGTACTCGTCTTCACGCCGTCGCTTCCGGTACATTCGTGGGCCGTGGCTGCTTTCATCCCTTCCAGCTGAGAGCTGGAATGAGTGTTGGCCACAACAGCTTTAAAGGCCACCCACGCCCCTCCCCATTTTCAACCCCGTCGTCAGGGCCCTCTCTTCTTGCCCGCCCTCTCATACCTCTGGGCCAGTAACGTCCCCCACTCTCTTATTTCTCCTATACTGAAGTTGGAATAACTTTCTTAATTATCATGTACATCTGTATCTTGTGTATTTGGAGGTTTCTCCTTGTGTCGTCGTAGTAAAGAATGTAGATAAAAGTATAATGTATTATGTCTTCTATTGCTTTTTAAATTCAATAATTGTTTTTGATATTTTACTGCACCGATGTAGTCTTCACAAGTCAATGTTTGTGCAAAGGATAGAAAACGGGGTTATACAATTTTTTGCAACTGGTCATTAGAACTTAGTAGTGCAAGTAATTGCACATTCTCGTATTATCTTTAGATGAAATGAGGTGTGAAAGACGTACTAGCAAAGTAGCACTTTATAGTCTCTGCTATTTCTTTTACTTTCAGGAGGTAGTACCCCTGAGGTCGTTTTGAATAACTTGCGATCTGGCATGATCGATAGCCTGAGACTCATTTTGTATTAATTTAGATGGATCATGATGACTTTTTTTTTATATATAAGTAGGTCTTTTTTTCAATCGTAATTACATCCCTAAGTTTGTATATAATACTATAGCGATAAAGTCATTTTTGTATGATCATATTCATGTGAATTTGTGCTTTTGGTGTAAAATTATTTTAAAAGTAGCTTTTGGTTATTAGATATGTAACCAGCAACCTTATAATTTGAAATAATAAAATATATATATATTTCGTTCACAAGGAATCCTTAGTGAATGCGGACGAACAAGTCCTCAGATTGAAAAATTCAAGTCTTTCTTGACACTTTCCCTGTGCCCTTGAACACCTTGCGTTTAATATTTATAAGTGCTGAAGGTACACGTCAGGTTCTGCGAATGACAGAGGCGTTATTCATGTTGGGTCGAATCTGGGCACACCAACTCGCATGCAAATTTCCTCGGAGAGAGCGTAATTAACTTGCGCGCTTATGTTGTTCATAGCATTTCGAAATTCAGCGCTGGGGCCTTTTTTCCCAACCTAATTGAAATAAGCGGTAATGGATGGCGGGAGAGGAAAGAGTCTTTGTAAGTTTCTCAGTTCTTGACTTCGTATTCCTGAAGTTTTGTCGAGACCTGTCCTGGCTGAGATCTATGGCTATATATTCACTTAGCATCATTACGATAGTTGAGTTTTAGTAGATCCACATCTGTTGTGTGTGTGTGTGTGTGTGTGTGTGTGAGAGAGAGAGAGAGAGAGAGAGAGAGAGAGAGAGAGAGAGAATTTCCTAATTGGTAATGTGATGCAGTTTACCCAGTGTTTCGTGATGTGATTTTGGACGGCATTTATTGAAGTTTAAACTCATCCCTTTAAATTACGATATGATAATTCCAGCAATGTAAACTATTACAATGGTTGTATGCTCAAGAATGTGACGTGGTCCTTGACGAGGATGCATACTTTAGTTAAGTATTAATGAAACGCTGGAACGCTTCAAATTACTTGAACAGAATTTATGCATTTGTGATGGTGTAAATGTAAATTGGACGTGTGCCCGTCACTTTGATTATACGAGTAGTGGTTGCTCCCTCTTCATCTTACTCTTCTTTATTGAACAAAATGAAATTGAACTGAAGCTATTAGAACAGTTAATAGAAAAATGTTGTAAAAATGATCAAGGTGTAATCTTCTTGAAGCTTTTGATGGTAATTGTCGTGAGAATATGTCAAGGTTAGATGTTGTTATAAAATTTATGGCGTTGAAGCTGGTGGTTTAAGAGACAATGGAAGATTGAAGAAAAATTGATCATCGTAGTGGAATCGACACACTACAGGAAAACGCCGCCCCAGAGTTCATTTTCTTTAGGGGGAGTAAGGACTAACCTGTCTTGAATTAGGCTGACCTTGGTCCTACGAGCAACCCGTACAGCCATGCTTATCGGTAAACCACAAGAAGTCATGACTCCTCAAAAAAACCTAACATTGACTTGCGTGATGTGGAATTTCTGCCTTCCTCAGTCTGTTTAGAATCATACAACCTGGTCATTATCAAGAGGCGGTTTTTCATCGCTTAAGAAGAGAAGCCCGTCGCGATTTTCTCTCATAACCGGTCCTCGTCTTAAAAAGAATCTTTTGTAAAAACGGAGGAGTGACATGGAGTTGGACTGAAGTATTCTTCAAGGAGATCGAACTCAAATTCAAGATTAGAATGTCTTGAAACACAGTACGAAATATGGAAGTATCGCTTTAATGAGTAACACTTGGAGCATGAAAGCAGAGTGCCCCCCCTCACTATAGTGCCAAGATTGCCTTAGGGGTATTGTCAACGAGGCGCAAGGCCTCCAGACAACTTATTAAGAATTCAATCGGTTTGGAACTGAAGAATCCAACTCGAGATTGTTTTCTACTGGAAACACCCCATTTTTCATTACCTAATTTATCCATTTATGGTTGATCCTTCCTTATCCATAACACGGGCGCGGGTCTTTAATGAGCCATTTATAGCAAGAAAGGAAACAGGTTGAAAGGACGCGCTGAAGCATTTGCTCGCGTTTAACCTTGATGACGCTTTCGTGTTGCGATTATAGGCCATTTTATTTGAATGGCTTCATCAGCTTTAATACCCTTTTTTGAGTGTTGGCTGATATTTATGTCGTCGAACATTCGTCATTTTAAGCTTGTTTATACATCCTCTGAATGATAAACGTGTACAAATTAGTGGGCAACTTATATCTTCCTAAGTATTTACACTTTACGGCAGACACATTACAGTGGTTATTTTAAATAAAATAAAACTACGTTCAAGCACAAGTTATTTATCTTAGACTCTTAAACTTTGAGCGGGAGCTTCTAGGATGAATGGAATGTAAATGAATGGGACAACTCCCGAGAGTTTACACTGGTTGCTACCCTGCCATCATAGTGTTATTGTAAGGGGTTCGGACAGTCGAAATGAGATTTTACGAGCCATGACCCTGTTATGGCGAGGGGATTAAGTAGACGTTTGTAGTACTCTTTGTGTGTGTGTGTGTAAATTATGTTTTTTTTTGTGTTCGTGAAATTTAGTTTTGCGTAACTTTTTGCTTAAATGTTCGTGAGTTGTATTGTCTCGTTTCGGGAGACGGGTTTTCAGATGCTGTTGATCATTCCCCAAAGTCGGTTTGATTTGAGGTGTTTTTTGTGTATCAGACATTGAAACTTTCTGTTATCTGATATATACTATATATATATATATATATATATATATATATATATATATATATATATATATATATATATATATATATATATATATATATATATATATATATATATATATATATATATATATATATGTATGTATGTATGTATGTATATAATATATATATATATATATATATATACGTATACATATACATATGTATATATACGAGCGTATGTATGTATGTATGTATCAGTCATCAAATAAAGATATCTCGCTGAAGAAAATTTAGCTAAGGAAAATGTAGTGGAACATCAGAAATAAAATTGCAATTTTTATATGTTCTTTCATGATGTTCTTTTCTTCTTCTAAAACTAACCAAAACCCTTTAAATTTGCCAGACAATCTTCCATGTAAAAAAAACAATGGAGCAGGAGAAAAAAAAATAAATTACGTATGTTACATATAGACAGTAACGATAATTCAATAGATAAATGAATTACAAATTGTGGTCAAACAAGTGAATCTGGAAGAAGTTTAGAAGGCCAGGGGTTTGATAACGGTTTAAAGAGTATGGTTATGAGACCAACAGTGCTTTAGGAACCTGAATTTGGCTTCTGAGATGACTCAGCTGCCACAAATGGCAGCACAGATGATGTAATGAAGCAGGGAAAATATGACAGGAGGAGAGGATTATGTACACCTCAGTTACACCGTCCATTTGTTACACTTGCACTGCTTTGATAAGAAGCCTTTCTTAGCACCATATACAGTACGTGAATTGTTTTAGGCGAAATGAACCTTTCAGTAGTTGGCATTTGAGCATTTCAACAGTGTAAACTCACGGAGGATGTAAAAATTCCGAAAAGTTCTTTTCTTATCAGTTATAATCTGCACCGCACTAGAAGGCCGCAAACCAAAAGAAGCGCTGAAAGTTATAGCAAACCTTTCATTACAAGAGACCTAATTACTACCGAAAGCTCAAGTTAAAATGATCGTTATTTAGGCTCCAGCTGCAATTAATACAAAGTTTGTGGCAAGAGCCAGGAACAACTTATTGGTGTTCATTATTAGGAGGATAATGATGCTGTTTCGCAGCGGTATTAGATGTTGATAGTGTCACTATTCATTGTTAATGATATTGTTGCAATGTTACATTGTCATACTTCCATTTTTGTTCCTCGTTGTTTGTTTTAGATTAAGGATTCAGTGTGTGGCTTTGCTCTTGACAAATCTCTGAGGAGTTGACCAATTAGGGTAACGCTTGTTTTCTTCTGGGTTTTGCTCGGTTAAGTGGACCTGGCCTGTTCTCAGCGTAAGGTTTCTGTTGGAATCGTGTCTCAGCAGACGCCACGATATTCATTTATTCCGCTACGTGCATATGTAACTGCACATGAGTATATGTATATATATATATATATATATATATATATATATATATATATATATATATATATATATATATATATATATATATATAACAATACGTGCATATGCACGAAAAATGGAAAATGATGTTATGTGCTACATACCTCGATAGCGAAGTAAGGCACTTCGCGCAGATCACTATTGCAGTAAAACTTCATTTCGAGAGAACATTAGTAAAGTCATGAATCATGGAGTGCTCATCGTTAATATTAATTTTGTTTTATACACGCTTTGTGGCGTTTCGTAAATGAGCATATGGGTGAGAGGGGAATGAATGTTAGTGTCATGGAACAAAAGTGTTTATATCATAGTGTTTTCCCTGATCCAGCTGATGCTAAAATCAACCCACTGACAGTTGGGTCTACTGGTGGGCTCCAGGCTAGGATCGAACCACCGGCCATACTAATGCATCCCAGTCGTCTACCACTGGCTAACACACACTAATATATATATATATATATATATATATATATATATATATATATATATATATATATATATATATAATACATACATATAGTCAATGTTACTATATACGTGTATTTTTAATAACCACAATATATATATATATATATATATATATATATATATATATATATATATATATATATATGATAGATAGATAGATAGATAGTATTATATATAATATATATATATATATATATATATATATATATATATATATATATATATATATAATGTATGTATGTATGTATATCAGATCTGCTGAGCACATCCTACCAGATAAGTACGCAATTGTTACAACCAAGTGACCTCTTAACTTAACGATTCACCTACTGATATATGATGAGGATAAGAGATCCTCCTGAGGATATGTGCTTTAACATCCCAAGTCGCCGTGGACAGTAATAGCACGGTGTTTGTTTGTCCTTGTGAATGAATGTGTTATGATGATGTCCCAGGAAAGGAGGAATACACAGTATTTTCCTGGGTATAGCTGAAAATGTTCGCTAGGTGACCCACCCCCCCGTTGAATAATTTTCTTACTGATTGCCGATAATGATTTAACGGACTGAAGCTATGAAACCATATCGCCCCAATTTTTCTCATTTTAAACCGTTAACAATTTAAACTGTGTAATCTCTCACCGTAGATTTTAAGTCTCAACAGTGGCCTCGTCAGGCAAAGTTTAAGTGGGGTTAACTTGTTTATAACTTTGCCAGAAGGCTTCATTTTTACCTCCGAAGCTGAGAATATCCAATAAAACTTGTTAAGGGAACAGAATATGTTAAAGTGCGTATTCGTGTTGTTATGCTTTTACTTTATTCCTGATTGAAGACATGAATATGAAAGCATTGGAATATGGTCCAGATTGGAATGAAACGCATCGACGGAACCAGTCATATGTTGTGGTCCAATCAGGGGACTCGGTCGAAACCATTTCTGTTCGACGTTCCTCTCTCGAAGTGAATAGACGCCTGTTCCGAACTCAGAATAAGAATGTGGGCGGGAAGAGAGGAGAGACGGGGCGTAATTCACGTTTGTAATGTCGTTTCCTGTTCGTTTCCGAAATCGTAAATTTCTTCCTGCGTCATTATAAGAATTGATTGCAAGAGAGAGAGAGAGAGAGAGAGAGAGAGAGATGGGATGAATTGGACACTTGATGCATTAACTGAAAAATGACCGAGGGTCTCGTCAGCATAATTACAAGATGGACAATAAAGCGAAGATGACGATCGCAGAGCGAAACGGGTCAAGATTGAAGAAGCACAGGAGAGGGTTCGTCAATTCATTTGTTGCAATCCCTATTGAAAGTGTTGGGAGGGGGAGGGGCCGCATATCTGAAAAATACGATAGTGCAAAAGTTTTGCAAACATTAATCTTTAATGAGAAAAAACGGTGTCATTTGTGTTCTTGTTATGACGATAATTTTCATCCTCTTTCTGACATGTATCCAGTTGCCTTTTCTATTTTCCTGTATTTCATTCACCTTTGTTATCTTTTGTCATGTTTCATTATATATCGTGTATATTTTGTTTCGTTTACCCATCTCTCTCTCTCTCTCTCTCTCTCTCTCTCTCTCTCTCTCTCTCTCTCTCTCTCTCTCTCTCTCTCTCTCTCAAATTTGTTTTCCGTTCGGTTTTTTGCCTTTCGTTTTCGTCCTGCTTGTCCCTTTCCTCGCCATTTGGTGCTTTCAAGCAGCTGCTTTCTCAATCCTTTGACCGGCGCCGTCTTCTTTGAAACTCAACGCCATTTCTTCTTTGAAAAATGTGAGGGACGGAGGGCGTGAGACCTCAGGTTTTTGACTCTCCTACTTTCGTCGGGTTTCGAGGAGGAACGTTCGATAAGGAATTGCCAGTTGATAACTCAACTTGGTTGAGTTTTAGGGGGAAACTTCGGCCGCATGTGATTTGCAAACTGTCGCATGAAATCCCATAAAAGTTTAATTCAAGTTTGAGGAATTCTTGATGAAAGGATATATTTAAGTTGCGCAATATAAACCGACAGGTGTATTTGATGCGTCTTTTGGTTCAAAGGAACTCGACCTATTAACACATCTTTTCAAAAGATCTGTTGAGCATCCTGTGTATTTGATGTTTTATGTTAACTGTTTCTGTTGAATTTAATTTAAATCACCTTGTTTGCTTTTTTGAAAAAAAAATAGAGAGAGAGAGATGCCCCCGTTTCCCAAGGTTAATCGACTGTGGTGGGTCGCAGCAGAGATAGAAAAGGTCATGGCTCCAGCTGGCCTAGCACTCAAATGGTTGCTGAGATCCGTAAATTTAGGCCTGTGAAGCCTTGTCCAAGTTGGAAAGGTGTGTAATGACTGTTTAATTGCTTTGCTATATGGTGTTACAGCCATCAAGTGCACTTCCATCGAAGGTGCATCATGAAAAATTCAAGTAATACAAACTAATATGTATGTGTGTATATATATGTATGTATATACTTACATACATACATACATAGGCTACACACACACACACACACACACACACACACACACACACACACACACACACATACATATATATATATATATATATATATATATATATATATATATATATATATATATATATATATATATATATATATATATATATATATATATATATATATATATATATATATATATATATATATATATATATATATATATATATATATATATATATATATATTTGTGCCGTGCTTGATGTAATATAAATACGTACCAGATATTCCCTGTCAAAAACTTTTATCGGAGATTTTCCAAATGAAATCATGAATAATTCTAAAGATGATATCCTACATAATATTGGCCTTGATGATGTGAAAGATAAGCTCATATATTCAGTAATTAATTTTACTTTTTCTCTGGATGTTTCAAGTGTGCGCCATTAATTGAATGAAGAAAAAATTCAATGCTTTCCATAACTCCTACGCTGGCTCAGGAATTGCAGTGGTTCCACGAAGACTTTATGGCTTAGAAGAAAAGATCTGACCAAATTGGTTAGTTTCAGTTTTTCATCGTATATTTCTATCACTGCAGTTAAAGTGTATAAATAGCTGTAAGATAAATGGTTAATTGCCAGTTTTCCATTGTTAAAAAAGGATGCCTAAACTGTACCCTCAATTTATGTGTGACCTTTAACTGCTCTAAAGGTTGGAGACTTCATAGGAAATTTTTAGCCAACTCGAATCAGTGAACCAGGATTGAGGAGCGCCATTTAATAATATTGTTGCTTATGATAAAATTTTTTCCTCTTGGAGATAATTGGTCTGTCTGTTTTAATGGGGTCCTTGCACATCTTAAACCAGTGGTTGTTTCCTTAGCTGTTTAAGCCCCACTTTTATGTAGGCTGTTGACTTTCGAACTTATTGCTTTGAGTCTTTAGTGATAAAGGTAAAGCCGATATCGTCTTGTAAATCTTGGGGTATCCGAGATGAATAATATTCCTCTCTCTCTCTCTCTCTCTCTCTCTCTCTCTCTCTCTCTCTCTCTCTCTCTCTCTCTCTCTCTCTCTGTATATATATATATATATATATATATATATATATATATATATATATATATATATATATATATATATATATATATATATATATATATATATTTATATATGTATTATATATTCACCTGATGCCTTTTTCCGATGTGGAGGTGGCGACCCTAGAAGTGCGTAGCTCTCTAGTTCTGAAGACGTCCTTTGAGATGAATTAACAGCAGAGTAAACTAGTGAGCAGTAGGCCGGTAGTAAATTACAGACTTAGTAAACGTGTGCTGAGAACTGTATTAATCAGCCTTACGGTTTCCAAATACTGTATGTAGTGTGTGTGTTTATGCGGGCGCGCGCGTTCTACTTACACTGGTAGGTCAGCCTTTATAAGTGCGGAAAGAATTGTTTACCTCTCCTTTTTTGGAAGTAATATGTGGTCGGCTTAGCGTCAGTGTTGAATACTTTTGTTGCTTCACAACTCTAGGGCTTATTCACACGTTTGCTGGAAGAATATCTTCCGCTTGCGAGACTACGTCTACGTACTTCGGATGTGTTTGATGCACTGCAGAATATCGAAGTTTATGCGCTGCTTATTAACCTAATTGATTTTTTTTATATGCCGCGTGGAAATCAAGTTAATGTTTTGTTGTGCCCGCTGTATGAAATTCTATAGCCGTACTATTTAAAATTCATGTCTCAAAAGGCTGGTTCGAACGTTGTTGTTGAATTAGAATTTAATTATGTAATATACATACATACACACACACACACACATATATATATATATATATATATATATATATATATATATATATATATATTATGTAATGTATGTATGTATGTGCATATATATATATATATATATATATATATATATATATATATATATATATATATTTATTTGTTTGTTTATATTTATATATATGTATGTGTACGGTATGTATATTTGTGTGTGCATGTGTGTATGTATGCATGTATTTTTAATCGAAAATCACAGCTGGTCAAGAAATTGTCAACTAAGAATGCTAACTTGTGTATGCGTGGAGGTCAAGTTGAGCTATTATTTAATATGCATGAGGACGGGGGAATTGCCCTTGAAGTCTCGCATTGAATCCTGAAGCTACAGTATATTTCGATCGGTGGCGTAGGATTTCACAAACACATGTTATGCGGCGGAGAAATCAATGCGAATGGCGTTGCGTTGTTTGGCAGGTTTGGCAAGCAGCAGGTAGCGGCAGACTTCGAGATTATACATTGGTTGGTGGGGTATTGGGGTCTGGTGGTTGGTACCCCTGAGTGAGGGGGGTGAGGGAGAAACCGTGCAAATTGCTGATTGTCAATATCGAAATCCAACTCGAAAGCAAACGGACAGTTATAGTCAGCACTTGTTCAGTCTTTGCTACTTGCTCGTATTTTGCAGAGATTTGGTGTTTATTACTGACAGACGTACAGTCATTTATTTACTTTGGTGGGCCCAAGACGAAGTTTTCAGCCAGTAGCATGGATTAGCGGTAATGATTAAGGGTTCACTTCTTTGATGAAGTCCTGTTGGTAATCTGGATTTAAGACTCTGTGAAGCTTCATATTCTACACACACACACGCACGCACATTTAATACAATATATAAAATATATATATATATATATATATATATATATATATATATATATATATATATATATATATATATATATATCTATATCTATCTATATAGACATATATACAGTGTATATATATGTGTGTGTATGTATATATAAATATATAAATGTGTGTATATATATACATATACATATATATATATATATATCTATATATATATATATGTGTGTGTGTACGTATAACTGAATCACGAAAATATGGAACGTGATGAATATATAAATAAAGATAAAATCCACGAAGGAAACGGAAACACTGGAGTGCTGCGAGGCTTTTCGACGCTATGCCCTTTACTTAGCAGACTATATATATGTGTGTGTGTGTGTATAAGACGTCCCAAATGAGAATAGCTCCAGAAAAACGTGAGACATTAGTCGATGCAATGGTAGTCTTTCAGGTGCGGAATCAAAGACGAGCCCTGTGCCAAATCCTCACAACATCAGCTTCATATACTCAAACAGACACAACCACGTCAACTACTTTACCTTGCACTTCCTAGAGTCCTAGACTGTAGAACCCTTCCATTCTGGCACCTCTTCAACTCCATTCAGCAGGACTTTCTCAGTCTCCCTTCCTCCATCCTCCCAAACTTAAGTACACGCTTCACCGATCTGTTATTGTTCACTCTCTCCACATAACCAAATCAGTTCAAAGCATCATCTCAGCAACCCTAGTATTTTTTTTTTTTATCGCATTCGGATAGTTTCCATGGTTCATTTTCATGCATGGGAGTTGACTCACTGATCCATTTATATATTCAAAATTTAACTTCCATAGACTATCGCTTTGTTTTGCTTATAGCCTGCTACCTTTCTTGTTTCACGTATGTTACTATTCACTTCTTTTCTCATGCCACAGTTGTACATTCCATTTAATCAAGAATACTAATAAAAATCAGCCGCCTCTAGTCTTTCACTTATGCTTACATCACATATTCCATGGCAGTCTTCCACCGTCAATGCTCCCAGTCATTGGCTTCCATTGACCTCAGCCAGTTTTACAAACATAACTTTCAACTTTCTCCTCATAGAAACACATTCAGACTCTCACCAGTGTTGGGGGTTTCTCTTCACTGTCACTGACTAATACTGTGTTACTGGAAAATATCAACCATTTACATCCAGTTCACGGCCTCCTGTGGAAGTGCCTCAATCATATTTCCCCACATACAAAGGCACATTTCTGTCAATGACTCCTTTAGACCTTTCCTTCTTCAGTCATACCCTTCCCTGGTTAGCCAGTTCATGTGCATCATTGATAGCTGCCTCTCTTCTATTCTCGAGACGAAGCTGCATTCCACTCGGTGAGCATTTTTCCATTTTCAGGTTTTATTCTGATATCCAGTCCTTCATTAAGATTGCAATCGACTCCCTCCAAAGCACTGAGAGTACAAACTCAAATACAACACACACATGCACGCTCGCACACTACATAAATCAGTGTAACGAGACCAAAGCTACATCCACTTCAATCTTACCCGAATCGCTAACCTCATGGATGAAACAAGAGAGATCAATTAAAGCCGCAGTAGGTTGATTGATTGTTAACCTATATTCCTGTCTAGAACATCAATAATTGAAGGCTTCAGTTTGATTAAGACAAGCTTGTGCGCGTGCGGTTGATTCACTCTAATTAATTATCCGTGGAAGGCTGAAAGTGAAGTCGACAAATCTTACATTTATGTGGTTGTTTTTATATTCGCAAATTTTAAAATAGGATCCGTGCTTAGTCGAGGTTTTATTTAGTAGGATAGTGCTCTGTATGAATGTACTTCACATACGTTATTTATCTTTATAAAACGTAATTTAGGGCGGTTAGGTGGCCAATGTAGAGCGAAAATGCTCTTTATATAATTATTTAATAAAAGTTTATTTGTACGAGTTATGCATCCAGCTTTCTTTTTTTCCTGGATCTACGCCCACCGCAAAATTGTTGCGGCTTCTAGCAGCAAAGGCTTCCGTCTGTTTGCCTCTCATTGCATCCCTCACTCTTTGTTGACTTTTGTGACAGTGCACCTAACATGATTGCTTACAAGATAGTCCCGGTTTGACCGCTGATTTTGTAGAAATTGTTGGATTTTTGTTGCTAAACCTGGGTTTAACAATGACCTCGTGCGTGCTCAGTCATATAATAATTTCAGTTATCTGTCGTAATTATGTTTCACAACAACAGTTTGTATGCAGAGAACGATAGTTTCTGGTGCGGTGGATTCTTCATGCATTCATAAGCAAGGCTTTGCTTTTATTTACTTGTCGGTGGTCATTTGTCATACGGAGTCATTGTTTGGAGGCAAAGAACTAAAGGCGGCATAAAGTCAGTGAAACTGTGAAGGTCTAAAAAATTTTTATCAAGATAAGTCGTATACAAGAAAGTGGTTACACATGAAGTGGAAGTGGGTAGCTCAAAACTGCTCGCCTTTCAAGCTTTTGCACATTCACATTATATTCATTGAACTTATTTTCGAGAGGTGTAATGCACAAGAAATTGTTATAGCCATGAATAGATATGAAAATAGACGAAGATAGAGTTATTCTTGTTGAAGGGTCAGCCGTGATGGCTGCGAAGTATTTATCCTATTTTCGAATCCAGGCCAGTCTCACATGAGGTCATTTAACAATGATTGAGTAAATATTTAGTTGAAATACAAATTCAGTATCGGCCCTTAGGTGTGAGGAGGAAGAACAACTGAACTTTCAGTTTATAGCAACGTCAGCAGCTCTGCCAACTTGCACACCCTCTATCCTTGACGTTAAATTTCTTTAAAAAGTACAGGCGTATTTTAAATTAATGTAGGGGCAGACAGACAAGCTTACGCTGTATGATATGCAGAGCAGTGTGAACCAGTGTCAGAAATGGAACCAGGTTGTGCTCTGAAACTTCATGAGCTCGGCCTTTGCAGTTTGGTGGATAAATTCATATGTCACCCTTTTCTCCTTTGTTTCTGTAGATCCATTTTTGCTGGCAAGTGCAGCATGTATGTACGATTATTTTTGTTTACTTGCATTCAAATATAAACGGGTCTTTATTTCTGCTGCTGCCTGTGTAGCCTTGCCTTTTGGAGAAGAACCTACCGTGTCTTTCAGTTGCTTTCCAAGTCAGAGCAGAACGCCCGAACATTTACGTCGTTTTTCTTGTTTCCACCGGTATGTGGAATTTATTTTCTTGTTTTCCCCGTGTTGACAGTGGATGACAGCGGAGACAGAGAGATAGGGAAAGAGACGAGAGATTTTCCATTAAACTTTCTCAATGCTTTCCTCTTTTTCTCTCTTTTTCTCGTATTTTTAATCGTCATCATTATTATTATAAACTTCCTTCCGGAGTTTTCCCATATTCGTACTATTTAGTTAGATGAAGTGTTTTAAACATAATTTCCTCTGATATACTTATCGCGAACATCAGCTTTTATTTGTGTATAATATATCATTGTTATTTATATTGAGAAATTAGTTTTACATATTTTCTCTTCCAATATATCTGAAGTCGAGAGTGTACATGATGTAAGCCTTCCGGTATTTTGATATTCTTGATTTCTCACTAGAGGAATTCGACATCATCAGTAGTGCGAATATGACGAAGACTTTTCATCAGGGCAAGATCATGAGGCTTTTTCTCCATCAAAAGGTCGTTAGCGTGGGAGGTTCTAGGAAGAGGAATGCCTGCTTAAGCTCTAAACTTGCATGGAGTCGGGAACATGTTCAGGACCCGCCCCATTATACTTCTGTTAATACATTATTCATCTCTTGATTACATATTCGGTTTCAGTGAAAGATGAGGGACCTCGACATTCAGATATCGAGTCGTTGGGGGCTGCACCACCACTGTTCGCTCTAATGGTTCGATATTCTTTGGGGATGCGAGGTGAGGTGGGCCTGTTTTTTCTCAACGTTTAGAATACAATGAAATTTTTATTTGTTTCCCGGAAACATTGAAACAGTACGAGCCACACACACACACACACACACACATATATATACTGTATATATATATATATATATATATATATATATATATATATATATGTATATATATATATATATATATATATATATATATATATATATATATATATATATATATATATATATATATATATCATAAAGCTACAAATGTCGCTTAATATCAAATTCCCGCTACCTCGAGAATATCTCCGATGGAGAATTGTCGCCGAAGGGGAATTTATATAAGTGATAAATGAATTGGTATCGTAGGGACACGAACCCTTGACACGAAACCTATTCAGCGACTCCAGTAGACGCTACCCACTGAGCTATCAAGACATTTGTAGCTTCATGATTGTATATAAATCACGGTGTGATAAAAATTTATATATATATATATATATATATATATATATATATATATATATATATATATATATATATATATACACACATACATATATATATTTATGCATACATACACACCACGCATAGCTGCGAGAATGCAATTATTTTTCTTTCCCTACATCGCACAGGAATGAGATCTTGGTTGCTGTTGGCTTCAGGAAAAGAGACTCTTCAACCATTTAGAAAAGGAAGGGCTTTATTATGTAGGAAGCGCGAGAATTTTTGCAAGTTAGAGGTGACTGGCACAGTGTGTAGGGAGAGTGTTCGACGCGTCGCTGACAAACCTTCTAGGGGTATGAAGGGGCAACGTCTAGAAAGCCCCGTAGAAAGGGCTAATGATATGGAAATTGCTTTATTAGAGAAAATGGCCTAAAGTTTCACACACACTTCCCCACATGATGCAAAGGGCTGCTGTGAAATTCCGCCACTCATTACCTTTATCTTTCACAAATCTCCCCAATGACTAGGTCATCTCGGTATGCAGACCAGTTTGCCGAAAGGCAACTGATCGAAAGACAGTTCTTCGAAAACAATTAGCCAAATGATCAACTAGTCGAACTGACAAGTAGTGTAACGACAATTCTTCGAAAAACTATTAAATATGGTTTTAATAAAAACAAATGGTAAGGAATTTTTTTTATTAATTTCTTTCATTTTGATAATACAAAGAAAAAAATGCTTTAAACAAAATTTTTTCATTAGTCTCTTTCATTTTAATAAGACAAAGAACAAAGCCGCTTTTAGATAAATTAAGACAGGAAGAAATTTTAAATTTGAGTATTTTAAATGAAGTATAAAAACAATTTAATTTATAAATGGTGTGCAACTGCTTTTAGGAAATTTAATCTTTCGTCTCATCAAACGCTCATTTATTGGAACATAAGTATTGTTTTTTCTAGAAATATTAATTCCCGTTGCTGCTTGTTCGATTAAAATTTCATGACTCGCTTGTTCCTTTCGAATTTTTCTAAGTAGTTTGGGAATCGTCGGATGTTTCACCGAAGCACGTTTTTTAAAAGCATTGTGCCATTCTTCTAAAGAGT
>NC_089750.1:44906526-44959026 GCF_040412425.1 Macrobrachium rosenbergii | reverse complement strand
TATATATATATATATATATATATATATATGTATATATATATATGCTGTTAGACTCAGTGACATTTTCAAACTATGCAGCAAGCTTGAAAGCTCGTTAACATCATCTTCAAGTAAACAGCGTGCCCAAATTTAAAATGAGTAAAATGAAAGACGTGTAGTAAAGGATTGTATATGTGAAAACAACCAAAGATAACCACTGACATACACATATATATAAATATATAAATGTACATGTGTGTGTAACATATATATGTTACACACAAATATAAATATATTTATACATATATATATATATATATATATATATATATATATATATATATATATATATATATATATATATATATATATATATATATATATATATATATATATATATATATATATATATATATATATATATATATATATATATATATATATATGTCAGTGGTTATCTTTCGTTATTTGTTTTCACATATAAAATCCTTTAATGCTCTTTCTCTCATTTTACTCATTTTAAATTTGGGCACGCTATGTATTTGAAGATGGTGTTAAAGAGCTTTCAAACGTGCTGCATAGTTTGAAAATATATATAACATATACATATATATTAATTTACTTTATTTGAAAATACTAACGCATTACTATGTACTGAGAATAGTAGCCAACTATATATATATATATATATATATATATATATATATATATATATATATATATATATATATATATATATATATATATATATATATATATATATGTGTGTGTGTGTGTGTGTGTGTGTCTGTGTGTATACAGTATTTATATATATTGTATATATATACATATATATGTGTATATATATATATATATAATATATATATATATATATATATATATATATATATATATATATATATATATATATATATATATATATATATATATATATATATATATCGAAAGGCAGCGCTTTGTTATGAGAAGCTTCTGGTCGTTGTGCAAAAGAAAATGCATATGCAATGAATTGCGAGTCTGAAATTCATATTCGGTAAGGTCACTCGTTTTTATGCCACGTTAATTGCAGAACTTCGGTGATCATTCATATATCGGAGGCAAGGGATAAATTCTCTCTCTCTCTCTCTCTCTCTCTCTCTCTCTCTCTCTCTCTCTCTCTCTCTATCTTTCATCTTATCTTTCCTCGGCTGAGAAATGTATTTCGTATAACTTGTTTGCATTCCATGATTGTTGCTTTTCGATTAGGTTAAATTTGTTAATAATGATTTGATCGTTCTTATAAGTAGGAGATTATATTATGCTCAGCTGAGTTTACTAAAGATTACAATTATATTTGCCCGGGGTTTTTCATACCAATTTTGGCTTTGTACTTTGTTTTTGTTGTGGTATAATGTACAGTAAATTATCAGGCATGGCTAAAGTTACCAAGTAAGTAGTGCTTCCTTCCGAGCTGTGGAACGCAGGTGCTTGCATTCCGTATCGTGAATTTGCGTTAGTGTTCTCGAACTTCTGAGAGGAAAGTTTGTCCCATTTCCGTCTCTTTCACGCTTGTAAGCAAAGTTAGTGCTTTACTGTCCCGTTCTTGGAGGATATGCTTGAAGTTTCTGGAGGGCGAATTCCAGTATTGTTCTATTCATCAGTTATAGATGAAAGTATATAGATAGTGCTTGAATTTTTTTCCTTTCTTTTATAACATTTCTGTGGAGGATTGTAAGTTGAAGGAGAAAAACATTCTATATATGTAAATGCATATAATAATAAATGTGTTTACGGGTATGCATGTATAAATATATGTATAATATAAATATATGTATATATATGTATATGTATACACATACAGTATATTATATTTATATATATATATATATATATATATATATATATATATATATATATATATATATATATATATATATATATATATATATATATATATATATATATATATATATATATATATACACATTTAACAACATTTTCAATTTTTCTGTTTGAGCTTTAAGTAATTTTTCTGCATGTTTTGCTCATTTTGTTGAGCTCTTCTCGCTGCCTTGGGAATAGTTCGCTTGAATAAGGTTCCTTTGAGATGTCTTTTCTCTTGTTTTCTTCCAGTTTTCTGGCTATCGTTGAAATGGACTCTCTCTCTCTCTCTCTCTCTCTCTCTCTCTCTCTCTCTCTCTCTCTCTCTCTCTCTCTCTCTCTCTCTCTCTCCTTGAAAGTATCTTGTATGTCTTAAGGGTATTTTTAAGTTAAAATATTGTTTTGGCTAGCCTGTCTTTTTGCATACGTTAGCATATTCGGATGTGTGATAATTGGTTCTTCTTGCAACAAGAGGAATTTTTTAATGTATATCGTGCATATATATATATGTCATTATTTTTAGGGGAGATGACTCACGTATTTTGGTACGCGGATGAGTGGAGAGAGAGAGAGAGAGAGAGAGAGACTGATTGATTCATCCTTGGTGGGTCAGTTGTAAATATTTTGTAAATAAAAGTAAGGAATTGGTAATACTGTTTTCATAGCAGCATCATATTTACAGATTCCGAACGTAGAAAAATTAGGTTTAATAGTTGATGTTATGAATAATAATAATAATAATAATAATAATAATAATAATAATAATAATAATAATAACGACTTGGGAGGTCCCTGGTAGTAAGTCGACTGAAGCACGTTGCAGACACGGTGGAAAAGGCCAAGTGGCTAGCTAAATGAGCTCGACAACCGAAAGGTTAATATTCCCTGGAACAACAACTGTAAGGGCTAATGGCTTTTACTGTGTCTGTGTGTGTGTATGTATATATATATATATATATATATATATATATATATATATATATATATATATATATATATATATATATATATATATATATATATATATACAGTATACATATACATATATATATGTGCTTGTTTTAATGATTTTTACATAAATATCATTTGTCTTAAACTCTTGACATGTAACTCAGTTTTCCTCGTTATTAATTTTTATTTTCTATTTTTCTATCGCTAACTTGCTTAATCCTGACCGTATGTACAGCATAGTTCCCCCATTTCTACATTGCATTACGAATTGACTTTTTTTAGAGGTGAGATTTAACTTTGTCTTTTGTTTAACCATTTTGGTGCGTTGTTGAAATCATTACGGACAGTGAGTTTCTGGTTTTAAAATAAAAGATAGATTATGAACAAAATCTGAATGAATGGCCGGATATTCACGTTGATAGACTTCCATGTTCTATTTATTTTCGTCCAAGTAATTTTTAGTTGATTAGTTTTCGTTTAGTATTAATTCCATTAAATGACGATGCCTTTTTACTCTTTATCTTTTAAAAGTATCCACCTATGACCAGCGATACAAAGCTTTCAATATCTGTTTTGCAAAACTGAACGAGTTTCTATAATGGGAATATGAACTGCGAAAGGAGAAGTGATACTGGTGTGTAAAGAATGTTTGGGTGTCGTATTATTGAAGGACACCTCATCTCCAACAGTTACAAGGAAATGGGACAAGATACGGAAAGGTGTCTAAGTAAAATACTGGCTTGGCTGAAGAAGTGTAGATTGCATCGTGAAAGGGTTAAGACAGTCTCTGCACGATTTTTGAATTGCTTGAATATTTGTAGCCATGTCTCATGGTGGTAGTACTGGTACTTTATTTATTATATTATACCTTGTCTTCAAGTAAAACTATACCAATATAATGGAATATTTTTACATTTTGTTGATATTGTTAATTGTATCTAGTAGCTCTATAATTCAAGTTAATAAGCCTCCCTCTGTGAATAATAACGCAAGCAAAAAAGGATTAGTTATAAAGGTATTCCCGTGTAATTAACTTTAGTCTTTTTAGTTAGCGAAGTGAAAAATCCCTAATCTTAATTAAGTGCTTAATTAGTATAGCTTGTTTTTATAATGAGGGAAAGGAACATCATTTATCCGTGACCGATATTCTGTTCCGGCTGTCGCTGACAACATTCAGCTCTGGTTCTTGGAGCGGTCTTTAATCTGCATGTTGAAGACCCGTAATGCATGAAAGATCATTTTAAAGGCCTTTGATCCAAGAGGCAAAACTTGCTGGGAATTTCAAGAAAGTAGTTATCTCTCTCTCTCTCTCTCTCTCTCTCTCTCTCTCTCATATGTTTCAAAGCCGTTGTCAAGATTGTGCGTCTGTAACTGTAAGGGAAACTTTTAAAGTTCAAATCTACATCACAGGTATCTTAACTCTTCCCTTTCTGGGAAGAAATTATCTTTGCCGAAATTTTGCGAACTAGTGGAGAAGGCAAGACCATACTTGTTTTTACTGAATTTCTTGCATAACTTGCTTACTACAATATACATGGATATGTATATTTGAATGTGCGTGTTGCAGTTTTTTGTTTAAAGACTTTAAAGATAATTTGTATTTCTGCATAAGCATAATTTTTGCATATATATATATATATATATATATATATATATATATATATATATATATATATATATATATATATATATATATATATATATATATATATATATATATATATATATATATATATACACATACATACATACATACATACATACATACATACATACATACATACATACATACATACATATACATACATACATATATATATATATATATATATATATAGTATATATGTATATATATACTGTGTATATATATATATGTATATATATACTGTATATATATATATATATATATATATATATATATATATATATATATATATATATATATATATATATATATATATATAATGTATCTATGTAAGTATGTATGTATGCAGTCATTAGGACTCGGTGTAATTTCCACACATGCATTAGACAGTTTAACGCAGTACCTCAAGGCTGGAAGTCCATTAGCACAATCGCCTGGGGAATCTCCTTATGGCGAGTTATGGTGAAAGGTCGACATCTCCGAAGGAAGAGGAAAAAATGAACGTCTTCTTAAGGAAAGGTGTTAAGCGGTGCTCAAGGCATGAAGGGGAATGGCCTGTAAAGAAAGAAAAATGTCTAGAGAGAGAGAGAGAGAGATAGAGAGAGATGAATAACGAATATGTGGTTGTTTTCCTGAATCAGTGTACGATCTTTATAATGTTTTAAAAGTAGTAATTTTTTATTATAACTTTGATTGTGAAGTTTTAATTATCTATGTTTTATATATTTTTACATATTTTATGATACCTTATTTTGTAATATTAGCAAAGACAGACAGGCGCTGTTTTGTCAAATATTAAAAATTACTCATCCCGTTGTTTACCTTTGGTAAAGTTAACTGAAGCCATCCATAAAACATGGAAGAAGACGGTGCTGTACTTTGTAAGACGCTACAGAATGATGGTTTCATTATAAACAGATAAGATTATATAACTGTGGAATATTCATTTACTTGTCAGAACCGTAAGGTGGTCAGTGAAAGATATTAAAAACCTCCTTCTGTCTGTATGACTTCATCCGTCACATTTCTGTTTAATCAGTGAGTATGTGGTAAAGGAATTCGCTACATAACATGCACCTGATAGTTTTTGGTAAGCAGCAGATTGGTTTAGGTTTTGACAAATATTTTAGAGGGAAGCATCGTATTTATTGTCGACAAATTGGATTTTTATAATAGTCTTTAGCATAGACAATACTGAAGTGATTTCAGCTATTTTTTTTTACATGAGTGACTCGACACTCACAAGAAGTTAGTGCGACAGAATTTATTGCTCTTTTATTCGATAGGCTATGCTTTTATGTCAAAGTTTGTGCTAGCGTTCTGTAGTTGTAGTAATTCTATAATGAAGTTTGGGATTTTGAAGAAACAGTTAGCAAACAAATTTTTGGTAACTGATACAAATGTTATGAGATATGGTTCTTATTCCTTTGTTGTTCGAGATTATTTATGATTTTTCTCTAGGTTTCAATTCGACCCAATAACTTCCATTGTATATTTGTTTCCAGATTTTATCCTTGAAGCTCTCCCGTCCTGAAACTAGTGATAGAACATGTCATGAACCTCTCCTTAGAAAAAAAAAAGCTAATACTATACACTGTTAGAGGGAAAATGTACAGGGCCTGAAATCCTTCAAAATATAGTAGTTAAGCAGTTTCAAGTAGGCCCATTCCCCCATTGTATAGATATAACGTAAAATTACTTTGAATCATACCTTATCATTATTGAAGGATTTTTTTTGTTTGTTTATTTATGGATATTCAAATATACAAAAGATGGCATGTCCACTGGTTTCCTTCTCTTTAGTTATGGAACCGCACTGTAACTAGGGTGTTTCAAAATATTCTCTCTCTCTCTCTCTCTCTCTCTCTCTCTCTCTCTCTCTCTCTCTCTGAGACTAGCTGTGTCAATATTCAGTTCGATGACACACACGAAGCCACGTAAACCGAAGTATTTCCATTTAATTGGCTAAATTTCCATGGTAAGCCCTTGGTAAACGTAGTTCCATTTCGAGAGTCGCACTTACGATAAAGTAACTCTTTTGACACTTTACTTTTACTAAAACACACACACACACACATATATATATATATATATATATATATATATATATATATATATATATATATATATATATATATATATGTATGTATGTAAGCATGTGTATATATATATTTATATATATATGTATATATACATATATGTATAAATACACTAGCTGACCAATCCGGCGCTGCCCAGGAAACCTCTGAAGGCTTCAGAAAAATTTTCCTGCATCTTTAAATTGGTTTTTTGTGTAAAGTATGTATATATATACACATATATATATGTGTGTTTGTGTGTGTATAATATATATATATATATATATATATATATATATATATATACATATTCTTTGTTTCATTTGACCAAAGCTAATACTTTAAAGTAGCCTATTCAGAAGGAAACAACATCAACACTTAATTAACCTGATCCACCGAATGTCTCGTCTACTTAACTCTCTCCGTTGTTTCTCTCTCTTTCTTACGTCTAAATTGAAAGAGATACTGGGTATATAAGTGCCGTATGGACATACATAGTGGTAATTTTTTTCCTGCCGAGCTACGCATGCGCGGATGGGGAAGAATCTCTCTCTCTCTCTCTCTCTCTCTCTCTCTCTCTCTCTCTCTCTCTCCTTTTTAGTCAGAGCAGAATCTAACGGTATGATTTCACAGCAGTAACGGAAAAACAACGGCAACTGATGAAAGATATGTCGGCGCCCTTTCCACCAAAAAACTCAAACTGGCAACGTTTTTATGAAGTAAAATCGCGAATAATTTACAATTTTAAAGTATTTTGTTATGCCTTTTATAAACTATTGTATATTAAATTTAAGACTTTGCAACAATACATTTATACAATGATACGATTTATATTTAAGATTAATAACGGTTAGGCTTACACTGGTAGTGATATATGGCAACGATCCCTTTCACTCAGCAGTGGGAGGGAAGCTGGAACTTCGTCGGGTTCCTCTATTTTTATGCCCTGTAGGTTATCAATGTTGATTTTATCGAGATAATAAACAATTATATTAATAATTATAAATTATGATAAAAATTCACGTAAATTCTGATCAAAAATTGATGTTATAGGGGATCTGGATTTATTGTTGTAGGTGAATCGTACGAGTACGTCTTACAGCACCTGGAAGAAAAGGTGGAGCGTCAGGTGAAAAATGAGAATTAACCCATAAAGCACTGAAGGAAAAGGTGACGTAAAAACTAAAATTTCATTTGTTTTGTCCGTGTTTGTATGTCTTTCACGGGGTATGGGTTTGATTTTGAGTTATAAACCTTTCTGGGGTGACACAGAGGCCATGTGCAAAATTTTGTCTGGGTCAGTCAAGCAGTTTGGGTTTCTATAGCATCCAAACAAATATACAAACATTCACTTTTATGTAATAGGATATACATATATATATATAATATATATGTGTGTGTATATGTATGTGTGTATGTATATATATATATATATATATATATATATATATATATATATATATATATATATATATATATATATATATATACTAATATATATATATAATATACTGTATTTATATTATATATATACAATATATATAAATGAGTGAAAGAGAGAGAGAGAATGAAGAAACAGAGAATACTGTAATACATTATCAACTTGGATTACATTGTTTGTGAACCTGTCTAATTGGGCTCATGAGCTTCGATACTTTGATGATGTTATTTGTTAAAAATTCACTAGAACTGCGTAAGAAGCGAGGACATCCAATAAAAGATCTTATTGTTCCAAATTTCCTTCGGCCCATTCTCGTTAATCGTTTTAATTAGTGACAAGAAAAGGAAGATGAAATTTGAAGGTTCCGATAGATTTGTTGATTTTTTAGAAAAGAGTATTCTTCAGTATCCTCTAATTATATTAAGACATGCAAGGTAAATTTAGAATAACCTGGAGGAGAGACATGTTGAAGATTTAGTTAAAGTTAGTTGATCCGTATGTAACATATCTTTTTTATATGAAAAGTCACGATGCAGGATGTTGTTTCCATATTTAAGACTTTCATCAAATTGGCCACTACAGACAGTTCTCTCTTGGAGCGAAGGTGAGTCAGCCAGGAAAGTTAATTTCCTTGAACAGCTAGTATTGAACTTTCTTTTTGAACGAAAGGGGTTGCAGCCAAGAGAAATGAACAACACCGGCGTGTTACAGCATTTTGGAAGTGATATACCCCTAAAATTATAGACTTTCTAAAACATGTTGGTGGAAGTACTGTACTTCATTTAGCTACGAATTTTATTCCCAAAACACCCCCTGTGGAATTCGATATGTAGTCTGTTTATTCTATACCGTACTTTAGAGAATCTCTCTCTCTCTCTCTCTCTCTCTCTCTCTCTCTCTCTCTCTCTCTCTCTCTCTCTCTCTCTCTCTCTCGTTATTGGAACGCCACTCGTGGAATGGAAGTATCTCGTCATTTCTCCAGAAAAGCAAGAAGCCCTTAGCTACTCTATCGTGTGCTCTTAGATACACTGCAGGATAATATTTGTTGAGAGTCAGCTTTTTCCATCCCCACCATATCAAAAATATCTTCTCCTTTTTTTTCTTTCACGTCCGTAAGAGTTTACGGCTTCTCTACACTAAGACTTAAGTTACTCAGAAAACCTTGAGGCTAATTAGTTCCTGGATTTGTTGTCTTCTTTATTGGTTAATCTTTTTGGTTTTTGTTTTAAAACACCACGAATTTATTTCTCTTTAAGCACAGACGCTGTCCTTTTTTTACATTGTAGATTTTTTTTTCTTCTTCCCTGCACGAAGAGAACTTGGTTCTGCAGTGTGCTTAAAGTGAATTTGATGGTGATGGCAAATAAAGTGACTTTTTTTATGGTAAAGGGAACGGAATTGAATTTTCATGCGTTGTTTGATACACCATAGGCTTAAGAAACCTTTTATCCGAATCTAATTTGTTTTGTGTAGTCTTTCATGGGTAGTGTTTAGATGCGAAAATAATATGACCTGTGAAAGAAAGATTCCTCTGTGTATGTATCAGTCACTGGTAACTCTGTGTTGAAAAGAAAATGTAGGAGAATAATTAGAAATTGTTCTGAAAAAGTAAGGTTACTGGGAGAGAAAAAGATGGGGTTTCGGGGAAAAATCTGTAATTAAATCTGACAGAGCAAGGATTAGAAAAGGAGCGAGACAGAGCAAAGATGAGAAAAGGAACGACTGGAAGGATTGGGCTTGTAGAAGGGCGCCGCCTTTATGTTCAGATCTCGCCTGTATACGGACAGTTATAAATGTTTATGATAATTTAACGTAAAAGATTTGGTCCTCGGGGGGACAGAAAATCACAAAATGATGACGGTGTGAGCAGGTTATCTTCGAAGAAGCTCGCACTTTTGAACCGTCGAGGATAACAAGGATGTATGAAAAGATAACGAAGTGTGATTTCCGTTACTGTTGTTAGTTGTTTGGTTTTGATGGGAAGAGCTCTTGTTGGTAACGGTTCAAAACATTTTGGATGCAAGTTATGATTCGAAAAGGGCTTGGCTCTGTTTGCGTTAGGAAAAATATTTAGTTTCGTAGATATAATATTTCTGATATGTAGATTTTGCATCTCTCTCTCTCTCTCTCTCTCTCTCTCTCTCTCTCTCTCTCTCTCTCTCTCTCTCTCTCTCTCTCTCTCTCTCTCTCTCTCACATATTCCTTCTAATAAAAAAAATCGAGTTTCCATATCCCTTTTTATGAGAAAAAGACCTTAGCGTTGATATTTGGCAAAAAGGGAAAATGAATATAAAGGCTTTGATCTTTGAAAAAAGAAAAAAAAATATAGACCTTAGCCTTGATCATGTCTGTAGGTGACGGCGAGGGCTGAAAAGTGATTAATCTGTATCTGGCACGCCTCCAACGACGGATTTAATCAACATCCAAAATCGTGCTGTAGGATGTCGAGATGTCACGTACTGGGTGCACGGAGATGTGATATCCCCATCAGAGGAATTCTCTCGTCTCAAGACAAATTGGGTACTCTTGTTTGATTTCGTTTAGGATTCTCTCTCTCTCTCTCTCTCTCTCTCTCTCTCTCTCTCTCTCTCTCTCTCTCTCTCTCTCTCTCTCTCTCTCTCTCTCTCAAACATTTGTTTCTGGTTTTAGCTCTTCGGATGGAACGTAGTATATTTTAAGATTGTTTTGTTTTACTTTAGCACAAAACTTTTCTTTTTATTTATGTCTTATCTCTCTGAAAGTATGCAGACATGCACGTTGTCATAAAATCATGTTTGCTAGTTATTTAAGTATGTGACGTTTTTCTCCTCTCATAATTTCCCTTCCGTGTATTTTGCAGCTTTATTTTAGGAGGAGCGTTAGTGTTGAGTTCCGCTTACAGAAACTTTTATTTACTCATTATAATACTTTCGTCTCTCTCTTCATTTTTATACCAGTTGTCTTAAAATTGTTGTAACGACGTGATGTTGAGCTGTGCCCGTTGAATGGTACCCGGGAGAATGATCCCGTAAGACTCCTTGACTCCTTGCAGTCTTGCATTTCTGCCGCCTGAAGTTTGTCTTATTTGATTCCTCCAGAAAAGTTTCCACATTGCTACCTTTTTACTCCCAAGGTGTTTCGTGCTTTTATATATTCCTTTTCAAGTTTCATTTTACACTTTTTTTTTATCTATTTTTCTTTTATATACATGGATCCGGGTTACAGGATTTCACTACATCATATGCGACTTTAACCGAGAGATTATTGGTTAAAATATATATATATATATATATATATATATATATATATATATATATATATATATATATATATATATATATATATATATATATATATTTTATATATATATATATGTATATATTCCCAAAATTATTTGAATTAAAATTCCATTTTGAGGTCTAGTTTGTTCCAAGTTGACCTGAACAGAAAGAAGATTGGCATTTCATTATAAAATAATAGATTTTCAGGTAGAAGATGTCATTCATCCAAATATCCTGTCTCCTCGCAGTGTTATAGACTAGTGGGAAACTGTAAAGGCCATTACCACGTAGGGTTGGAGTGTCCTCGAAACTTATAATTACCAAGAATTGGTATTGATGTGGGTGCCTTGTGAGTTACGCTGCCAGAGCGAAGTTGTAGGCGTTAGTTGTGTAGGCTGGAAGGGCAAAGGGATTTAGTGCCTGTCTGAAGTAGGAACTTCGACCGCCACTAATCAAAGCCTTGGTGATGAACTTGGTCATGTTTAAGGATGAAATTGTCGCCTGTATGGTTCTGATATAATGGGAAAGGTGATAGTAATGCGTATTCTTTCAAGTATTTTGTAAATGTTTCTTGGTGCGCTTAAAAATAAAGAATTTATTTGATTGTTTAGTCGTCTCGTTACATTCAAGAAGTACAGGCATTATAGTAGCCAGAATAACATGTTAGCTTCTAGTATTCTTAATATTTCGGATGCGCTTTCCTCTTATTGAAGCTTTTGACATCTCAGTTTCAAATGAATCTTCTACACCGACACAGTGGAGGTACAAGGAGTCTCTCTCTCTCTCTCTCTCTCTCTCTCTCTCTCTCTCTCTCTCTCTCTCTCTCTCTCTCTCTCTCTCCACGGCACACAAAATGTCATCAGCATAATCTGATTGCTGTAATGGTGCCACTGTTAGACGTACTTCTCATTCTGGCCTCAGCCACTTCAGCTGGTGAATAATTAGAGTGGACATAAAGGTTGTTAGGTGGAAACGTGGTTATTCTATAAGCTTCTTCGATGGTTGTGTGTGTGTGCTTTTTCTTTTAAGACTGAAGAAGGAATCGCAGCATTAATCCGTTGCCGCTGGCGTGCAAGACTGATATTTTTGTCCAGTATAGACGTTCCTCCTTTCTCAAAACGTACATTTGTTTCATTCCACCGGCTTCAGCTGTGCTAATGTGGTGTTTCCCTCGTGGATGATGTCGAAAGGGACCTTACAAAAGATTCCTTCTTGGAAAAATAATGACTGTCACGAAAATATTTTTATGTGTGTTGATAAAGAAGATTGTAATAGTATTTGCAGCATCGTTCTTGTTTTCTATGAAGTAAGTGCTTGTTTTCTATGAAGTAAGTGCCCAGTGCGTAGTGTTTAAAGGGACTTTTATTATTTGTAGCTAATTCCGAAAGGACCAGTGTTCAGTGATCGTCTTAAAGAAAGAAGGTAACTGTAGAGCGTGTTTTCCAGTTTAGAGTGTAATTTTAAAAGTAAGTTTCAGGGTTTCAAACTTATCCATAGTTATTTGTTTAAGGCAGCTGGGGCATTATTGATAAATAAAAACTGATCAGCAGTGAAATTTAAACTTAAAAAATTGTAAGGTAATAACATAATTGACTGTGATGCATTTTTACCGTGAGTTCGGTGTCTGACAGGTGTATGAATCCAATAATTGTAGTAAATAACTTGACTGGCTGTTGTTGTAATCAGGTATCCCAAATAATGTGCAGTTAATTAGGGAATGAAATGGGAGCTTTTATACTTACATAATCGTGGATCGTTACCTTTGTATCTGATGATGTTTACATTAGTAATTTTTTGTTTGTGTTATGCTTTTAGACATTGTTACTAGATCTTGACAAATTTTTATAATACTGTTATTGCTATTGTTATCGTTACTATTTATAAAATCCTCCGAAATTCACACGGAAAACCTTTTCAACTCTTGCGAAAGCTACAATTGTCATTATTATTATGCATTTTTGGCTCCCGTTCAATACAGCGCTTCCAGATCGAAGTAAAAAAAATATATAATTATGATACAAACTGTTACTGTTTCAGCGGTTTTTAGTTTTCTGTTAAAGAAAACTGTTGTGCCGGCTTTGTCTGTCCGTCCGCACTTTATTCTGTCCGCACTTTTTTCTGTCCGCCCTCAAATCTTAAAAACTACTGAGGCTAGAGGGCTGCAAATTGGTATGTTGATCATCCACCCTCCAATCATCAAACTTCGGCGCATTTTTTACTTGTTTATTATTTAGTTACTTCAGAGATTTTAGTGAACATGCAGATATATTTTTAGAACACATTATTCTTTTCTGTGTAGCTGTATTTTGAATGAAAGAAATATATCATTATTATTGTGCATGTACTCAGAAATTGACCTTTTGGACTGACAACTTGTGTTATTTCCTCAAAGTTTTTTCATTGTTGAAGAACTTACGTAACGGCTGATTGGATTAGATGGTGGGAGCGCTGCAGTAGGTGCTTGCTTTGCTGAGGCTTGTCTTAGGGATTGCTTACGTATGGGAAGAGGTATTAAAACTCTAATTTCGGCTGTCTCCTTTACATATACACACCATCATTTATGCTACGTCGGTAGACCGGCATATCTCACTAATTCTCTTGACCGGCATTTCAGAGCATATGACGCTTTTGAAAATGTAGGGTAGAGACATTGGCTGCCGGTTGAAGATAGATGGCTAGTGTTTACATGCAACTGGGTGAAATGAATTTTCATTAGGAGTGGTCCAGGTATAAGAAGAAATCCTCTCATTTAAAAATAAGAAAAGAAAAAAACATTGAATCCCAGTTGTGATACCAAATGATTGCGTAATTGCTTCCTCCGTTCTCCCTCACTTTCTCAGTTCACAAATTCAGGGACCAGTATACGATTCTCGAACCGGACGAATGGACACATTTCTTAAAATTCAGTATGCATCTGTTGACAAAAGCAGTGTATTATGTACCAAGCATCAAGGTCAAAATTCTCACCCCACGTGGGAGGTGACCGTTCATAAGATACTCATAAGATGTACTGTATGTTCTATGTCTTGGAAACTGTCCTTGTTGCAGGCTTTGATAGAGCCCGTTTGGAATACGTCCTTTCATTTTAATGAGGTCAATACACGACGTCGACTTCTAAAGCCTAATTAGCGTCAGGTAACTTATTGCATTTTCAGCAGAATTACCTACATTATAAATGGTGCAATAGTATTTTATGTGAGCCCCCTCCTCAGTGGCTTGGAAATAAAGTCGAAATCGGTCAGGACCTACACCCGTCTCTTATTCTTTCACCTGTGGTAATGTGTGATATATATGTATGTATATATATATATATATATATATATATATATATATATATATATATATATATATGTGTGTGTGTGTGTGTGTGTATATATATATATATATATATATATACATATTATGTATATATATGTGTAATATATGTGTGTGTGTGCCTTCGTACGTCCGTTTTAACTCATACGAACATAAAAGCAGTGCTCTTATATTCAACCAGTATATATTGTTTCAAGAGCTGAAGGAATCGTCTTTCTTCTACGCTTCGATAGAATTTTACAATTATCCTAATACTTCAGTTCCCATGCATTTTATATCATGGTGTAGATAATTAAGTCCTCCGCCTGGCTCTCTGTATCCTTGATGTACATTGATGTCGAGATATATTCACACGCTTTTACTGTATAAAAGACTGAACTTTCGTAAAGAATAATAATACTGTCTGTCTGCCAGTGCGTACTTTAGTGCAGTTTTAAACGAATGCATTTCTTGTAAATGGTCAATAAACCACTTGGGTTTATTAAAACTAGATCCAAGAAAAATGTCAGCCAAATGTGACTCTCTCTCTCTCTCTCTCTCTCTCTCTCTCTCTCTCTCTCTCTCTCTCTCTCTCAGCACGTGTTATAGTTCAGATGTTATTTTGTGATACATTTCCATCATTGTTCCTGAATTATAACCGTGATGTATTTGTTTATTCCATCAACGTTTTTTCAGTGTGACCTTTGAAGCTCTGGAGTTGTGTAAAAATCCAAATGTTGCGTGGAAGAAAAACATTTTTATTCATTGTTTTTATATAAGGCATTTGCACTTTCTACTACCTTCCCTAAGATTTTGATCTTGCAGCTATGGCTGATTTGGACTCTTTGAGTTCTGTTGTGTTAGTGGACAAAAAAATGAAATAAAATAAAACAGAATAAAAACTGAATGAATAAGCTCAAGAAGATTTCGAATTCTATCACCAAGCTTTGTTTCTACACTAGGGGATGATATAGATAAGAAGGCATTTAAGAGATAGGAAAAGAAAAATGCAAAATTGTTAAATTTATGGTTCAGTTCTTCCATTATGTTAGTGATTCATTTCTGGGGATAAACCCCTCTTCCTCTCAAGACATAATGATTCGAGTGTTAATGTGCATGGTACTTCATCTGAAACGCCTCAGTGGTTTCAATCCAAATTCTTTGAGAGATTATCATAAGGATCTCAATGTAGCTGCTTTGAAAAAATTCAGTGTTAGGCTTGTAATCCACTCCCGTAATTTGTTTTTAATTTTGAAATGTCGTCGTGACTTTTGTCCCAGAAGAGAAGAAAGTTAGTGGAATGTTTTCCCCACGTGACATATGCCCGCTTGAGCTGACAAAAGATCGAGTTGTTGGGTCTAAGAAACCACACGCTGTACTTCTTAAGCTTGTATCTTGCTCGCTGGTTTTGTTTACTCAGCTGTCTGGAAAAATGATTTCTTTCGTCCTTTTTTTCGTTCTTTATGATACATTCTTCCCCCGGTGTGCAATAACCTCTTTCCTCTCCCGTCTGTAACTTGCTTTCCAGTTTTCTTAAACCTCCAGGCGGTATAAGGATTTTTCAGAAGCCTAGAATATTTTTTTCTCTTGCGGAGGCTTTGTAAAACTGTAGAAGTGAGTTTGCATGTTATATATTTTTGGCTTTTTAAGAACATTTTTGATATTTGTGAAAAACTTTGCAATTGGGGTGTATCTGCTTGAACTTGCGTTCACCAGCAATCTCATTTCCATCTTCTAGTTACTTAACGTAGGTTTAATTAGAAAATACAGGCTTTATGTTGTTGGTATGAAGAAAACAAAACGCAGATGTATAAACGCTAATAGAAGGAATACATTGGCTCTTATAATTCGATAGTTCAATTCTTTTTTTGACTGTAATAGCGTTATATATACATGTATATATATATATATATATATATATATATATATATATATATATATATATATATATAAATATGTTTGTGTGTATGTATACTGTATATGTATATATGTGTGTGTTTTTTTGTATGTATGTATGTATATATATAAATAAATAAATTATACATATATATATATATATATATTTTATTATAGTTTGATCATGTAATAATATCCTTAACGGCAGTTGTGAATTATCCATGCGTTTGTAAGCCCAGAAGATTCTCGTATTGAATAAATTAGGGATACCCCACCAAGAAAAAAAATAATAATAATGTAAGTAAGCGACCATGCTGAGTTTCAACTGCTCTCTCTCTCTCTCTCTCTCTCTCTCTCTCTCTCTCTCTCTCTCTCTCTCTCTCTCTCTCTCTCTCTCTCCCTCAAATTGCTCTTGTTAAGTTGCGTAAAGAGCGAAGTCTTCATGGAACTTCAGCTCAGGTTTAACCGTAAGAAAAGAAAGAATCTGGTTCGACCCACCAAATGAAAGAGGAAAAGTCTTCATCAAAAGTTTGCAGCTCAGGAAAATCTGTCAAAAAAAAAGGAAAAGTTCTTGAATGGGAATTCTTATATTGCTGTATCATTTTTATTGCGAGGCTTCCTGCCCACCGGCCACGTTGTCTTGTTATAAATTACTTGTTAGATATGTCGCCAAAGTAAAATTCGGGCGTATCTATAAAAAAAATCTCGCAGCATTTCAGCTTGTTTTCTATTGCTTTTTATTCTTCTCGTTTCGGGAAAAAGTGGAAGACCTGGTCTATTTTCTCAGCCGCTCCATGGTAGTATGACACTCTCAGCTATAGATCAAATAAATCCGCTGGAGAAGTTTCGCTCAGCCTCCACACTTTGGTTGCTCGCTGTTGTTGAGTTCTTTCAGCCCATACTCAAAATCCATGTCGCTGCTGGTGAATGAGGATCTACGGTTATGGGCGACAGAATGGACGGTCATCCAGGGATTTGTAGTTCGCTTGAGGTTTAGAAGTATTTGCCCAGAGTTTGTGGAAACGAGGAAAACAGTATTCGGGAATGCCTACTTGACAGTGTCTGTTTAACCTAGAAATCTGACGCTGCAATTTTTCATCTCTTGATGCTTGCATTAGGATGGTTTGTCGTGATTTATGTGGTGTTCAGTTTTTGTAATCGTGACGCATTGTGTGTAGTATAGAATACAGAATGTTATTTAGTATTTTTAGTAATAAAATTTTGACTTTTAACCGCCTTTTGTTTGTGCCTTTCCTTACATTTGCACGTCAATATTACCTGAGCTTTTCTGATGTGGCAAACGTTTCCGATTGAAATGTTGAAGTTATTGTTATATTTCCACTGGTTCTCAGCATAGACGCTTGTTTTACAAAAGCTCTAAAAACATATCTTGTTACTGTTGTTATCTTTGTATGTTCCCTTGTGGTCAGCCAAAGTTATATAATTATTTATGAAAAATAAAACGACTTTTATTGTTGTCCGTTTCTTTGAATGACTGGAACATTTCCTGCAGAGTCGGAGTGTTTTTAGAAAGTAAGAGAGAATTTATAAATGAAGGATCACGGCTGCTCACAAGTTCCGATCCGAATGAAATGTGTATTTTTCGACCGCAGCGAGAGGGAAAATCCCACACTAGGGAAACGGAACCCGAGCTAAAGTAACAGAGTTCCGTTAGGCCTAACGGGACGAACGAAAAACCTTTCGCTGGAAAAGAGGACAATTTCCAGGTCAACATTCAGCATGCGTAAGAAAAGCAAATGAAGAGATTCAAGAGGAAGCTACGATTATTAAAACGAATATTCGGTATCAAAAGGAGAAAATGAAATTCGAAATCCTTTGAACAGAGGGATTGAATGCACAAAGCGATCTGAGGTTGCTGGTTGGTGAGACTTGGTGATGATGGAGATGTCGAAGGAAGGGCGATCTGTAGCTTAAAGAGAGGTGTAGGATAATTGATAATGAAAAGAGTTATTTTCTTTTTATCTTGACTCCATCGCTCCTCTTTTTCAGTGAGCGCATTGTGAAGAGAAAGAGAAAGGCAGGGAATCAGAATCCTCTTTTGTAATCAAGGAGAGGGGGAATAACGTTCATTGGCCAG
Organism: Macrobrachium rosenbergii; assembly: GCF_040412425.1. Lineage (NCBI taxonomy): Eukaryota > Metazoa > Arthropoda > Malacostraca > Decapoda > Palaemonidae > Macrobrachium > Macrobrachium rosenbergii. The sequence continues at coordinate 44,940,524 of NC_089750.1, read as the reverse complement.
GAGGAGAAGGAAAATGAAGTCGGAGTAAAAGAAAGGAAGAATGGATAGGGGAAGAGATAAGAGTGCTGGGCGTGTTATTAGCCAAGAATGTGGCGGAAGAGGTTGATCAAATGAGGCTCGAAAGATGAATGATTCGATGAAAATGCTGTCATTCACTCCGGTTTCCTCAAAGAGGAGAGGGAGGAATGGAAATATATCTTTTTGTTCAGTGGTCCGTGAATAGGAGGGTCTGTGACTTTTAGATTTTTATCATTCTTTGGTGTGTCTGCCAGAGAGAGAGAGAGATAGATTAAGGGTAAGATTGGATTATTTTACGTAATTCAGGACCCACCTATACGTATAGATGGGTCCTGGTAGCATTGTATTGTGAAAGGTAATGTATAATGACATCGATTGAGATTTTATACAGCATAATAAATGGAAAATGAAAAGTAGACCATTTTCCTTTTCACAATTTCTGTTTGATTCAGGCAGTTCCATTCCATTGAAGAGTTATTTCTTATGCTGTTCGTAATTTAACCGTTCTCATGCGTCTTGTCTGTGCGTTTTGTCAACTAAATAAATGAATGTATTTATTTAGCTCAGTGAATTCCTCCTCATAATTCAAGTGAGAAGAGTACGTGTCTGTGTCAGGATGTTTATAAATAAAGATATGCGTATACCCATGAACCAGCTTGCCCAGTCCTTTTCCCTCCGCTCCTGCGCCAAGAACTTAGAATGCTTTGATGAGATTGAATGTATAAAAGAAACGACGCCCGAATTTTCATATTTTTTGTAAAAAAGGAAAAAAAGGCTAAGCATCATACGGTTCTCGATTTACAGATCTTGTACTGATGGCATTCTACCCACAAGGAAAAACGTCAACTTTGGACCATTGTGGTGTTAGCCTCTCTCTCTCTCTCTCTCTCTCTCTCTCTCTCATTATACATATATGTGTGTGTGTTTGCGTGCGCGCATATATATTATTATATTACATATACACATATGTATACATATATAATTTATATATATATATATGTGTGTGTGTGTATGTGTATATGTGTATATATATGCATATACATAAATGTCATATATATGTACATATTTTTTTTTTATTATTTGTATGTTTACAGAGAGAGAGAGAGAGAGAGAGAGAGTCTATGGTAAACCGTTATATGATTTTTGTCGTTTCCTTGCGATGACAGGAGGATCTTATTATCGTGGGATATTAACACGAGAACGAAGGCTCCCTACACCAATACCTGCAGATTATAATTTTTCTAAAATGCCACTGCTTTCTTTTTTTCATACAAAATACTAAGAGCAGATGTGCTTAGGAACATTAGATTTTCGGTAGGATAGGTCATATTTTCAAGAGAGTAGCTAATGGTAAACTTGTAGTATAAGCTACATGAAATTTTACCCATCTCTCTCTATCTCTCTCTCTCTCTCTCTCTCTCTCCGTTTTTAGTGTCTTACTTCCAGGCGTTGACAGGTTCATTGTCCCTTTGTCGTCCCATTTCAACCTGACTTGATCTAACACTCCTGATATTCACAATAGAAATGCTTGTTCCATTTACAATATTGTCGCTCCCCACCTCCTCACTCTCTCTCTCTCTCTCTCTCTCTCTCTCTCTCTCTCTCTCTCTCTCTCTCTCTCTGAAGAAAATAATGAAAATGTTCATCCTTGTAGTGGAAGTACTCAATTTATTTATTTTTTCCTTATTTTGTAATTCTTTCATTAGTGTTGAGACCAATCGTTTTCTCACCATTATATATATATATATATATATATATATATATATATATATATATATATATATATATATATATATATATATATATGTATATACTGTATACTGTATATATATGTATAGGTATGTATGTGATATATATATATATATATATATATATATATATATATATATATATATATATATATATATATGGTATATATGTATATATATATATATATATATATATATATATATATGTATGCATGTATATGTGTGTGTGTTTGGTTATTTGGACGGGTTATTGGTGCTGCGACATTTTGGCTGGTTGTGGGATTCGTTAGGAAGTCCTCACTTAGTTAAGAATGATTAGCGTATGACAAGCAACATTAAAACTAGTCATCCTCCAAAATGCAGGTAGTGCGATCCGTGTTACTTTCCTCGATGTAGAGCCCACACTTCTGAAAGTGGTCTACAAAGTATTCTCTTTTTTTGTATGGATGCTGTAGTAGGTTCTCTCCGGAAATGACCGTACAAAGGTATAAATGTTGTAAGGTTAAGAAGGCCAAAATTTCTGGTGTTGATTTAAACAGATAAGAGATGTTTTTTCTGTTGACATTCCTTTAAAGGCGATGAACTCGTTGGGCGTTGGAAGGAAGAAGGGAAGCGGTTGGTAGGCTTTCTTTGACATTCGTCGTAACTTTCATAAAAACAGGGCAGGGGCTGCCTTTTTCCATGCTCTATATATATATATATATATATATATATATATATATATATATATATATATATATATATATATATATATATATATATATATATGTATGTATGTATGTATGTATATATATATATACATTGGGTTCTTTCTGCTCTTTTCCTTTTCTCTTTCTAAGGAAAAACGTATGATTACTTTTTTTAGCTTTTTACATATTTAATTCTAATTTTAAACTCGTTAATTTAATTACAGCAGTTCATGGTATGTTAATGATTGGAGGCGAATGCGTGCACGATTGTAATTGTCTGTATATACCTCATAAATTTTCATTTTAGCTATTTTATTATTATTATTATTATTATTATTATTATTATTATTATTATTATTATTATTATTATTATTATTATTTTGAATATACAATAGATGCCTTAGTAAATTAAGTCGAACCCTTGTGTGTCTTGGACCTTATTCTAAATCTGTACATTTTTAGGACTTTATTATGGCAATTTTTTCAATCACCTTTTGTTTATTAATGCAGAGATATGTAATTTCATTAAGTCTATGCGTGTTATGTTGCTGTTCTGCACAGCATGTTTTATAAGCTTTCATAGTTTTGGCGACTTTATTGTAAATAAATTATGGCTAAGAATAATTAAAGGATTCAGGATCCAGTTTTGCCGTTAGCTTATAAGACTTCCACATAAAAAAGAACTGAAGCCATCATCATTTGGAACATTTGACACTTATGTACTCGTTGTTGCAGGCAGAAAATGGAACGAAGGCCTTTGATGAACTATTTTTTGCCTGTGCTCCCCATCCTTTTTCTGAGAGGAAGAGCTTCCTTTCACGTCCTATCGCCCTGTCTCTTTCTTCTTCCTCTCTGGATGAAGCAGATTCGGTCGTAAAAGAAAAGGAAGAAGTGCGCGGTGGTTCCATGGAGAGAATAGAGGTTATTAATAAAAGGGGGAGGGGGCGACGGACGATGTAGAGTTAGTTAGTCGTGAAGAGGGTGTGATGAGAGGTTAACAAAAGGCTAAAGGAGACGGCACAGTCGGCCATAAATGAAAGATTTCTACTTTTTTTGTAACAGTGAGAGCGAACAGAATGACTTGTTCGTCTCACAGGTCTTTGAACTGGGTCACGCTTATTGTTCTTCATCCGAAAACTCCCGTTGATTTGCAGTCTTCAGCCTCTTAGGTGCTTCTGGTTAGAGTAAGATGAGTAGGTGGTTAATGAAAGCAAAAGTCTCAAGGTCAAGTTAATCACAATGTAACGGAGAAGACTCAAGACTTAATTAAGAATGTTTTTTTCAGTAAAAAGATGATAGCAACAATTACGGGTTTCAGTATTGAAATAACGTTTTTTTTTCATCATTTTTATGGTTATTTGGTGTCATTTCAAGAATCAGACAAAAATATTGTTATTTACTTGCTCAAAGACGCGTAAAAAACGCCGGAAGTAAGTCGAGGAATTAACATACGGAACCCTTTTTGTTTGGCTTCTCATATATCGATTTCTCTCTCTCTCTCTCTCTCTCTCTCTCTCTTGAAGCCAACCTTCTGCTTTTTCTCTCCTCATTAAAAAGCTTCTTGATATGCACAACAATAGGAAGTCTCCATTCTTTTTGAGAAAGTGGGCTGCGTTTTGTTCATGATATCAGGCTATTTATCTCTCGGCTCAGTGTGTTTCATTTGTTACTTTTGCTCTCATTAGTTTGTTAGATCTGTTAGTGCATTCGTCATGAGAAAATACCTTATCTTCTCCGTGCTTCGCTTTATGTATGAAAGTCTTTTTATGCTCTCCATATTGAATCGCGGAGGAAACTCGCAGGACGATTGCTTGAACCTTCCTTCTGTTATCGACGAGTATTATCGAAGTACTGACGGAAAGTAATTCCCTCCGAGAAGCTGATCTGAGGGATTTTCTCTGCGACCTCTTCTCGAGGCAGGAGAAGGATTTGGAAGAAAATCCGACCATATCAAGATATGTTGGAGAAGGGAAGAGACATATTTATGTCATCCCAGTCTGGAAACCTTTTGTGCCCTCCGCCAGTGCTGCTCCTTACCTCTGCACCCATCTTCTTCTGTAGCAGAGAAGATATAAAAATGCATTGGGAAGTTTCCTTATGGTATGGTACAAGGAACATAATGACATTCTCTCTCTCTCTCTCTCTCTCTCTCTCTCTCTCTCTCTCTCTCTCTCTCTCTCTCTCATGGAGAAAACATCCTCGATCTGATTTTCACAATTAATCATAAGGCAACCCTCCGCTTTCTGTAATCACTACCTATGAACATGTGACACTACATATGATGTTCAACTGAAAATCACGCACAGCAACCAGAACGCCTCCTCTCAGTTCTTTTCGGCGCTTAGCTTCCACAAGGCGAGATGGGTTGATCGCTTTTTGCTATGAGACAAACAAATCGAACGTTTCAAATATCAGCTAATGGATCATCATCCAAACCTCCCAAGTCATATCAGATGTCCCGCATGGAACTTTTCACGGTCCTGTTCTCTTTATGATAATGATAAGCGATATTGATCACAACTCGCAAAGCTCATTTACATCTTTATTTGCTGATTGGTGTCAGGTGCGCTCTACCTGAACCTATTATGCATCCCAGCCGAAATTTCTCGTATTTCATCGTTCGAACTCACGGCATCTAAACCTATGGAATTGCCTATCTCACTGTGTGTCAACTATTACGTGTCAACCCTAACATTAATTATTTAAGCATAAGTTAGACAAGTTCTTAGACATCCTACCAGTTGAGCCAAGATGCATTGTCATCGGTCATTTCAGTGACCCAAAACACGGCATAATTCTAACTCGATTTGGCACCATGTATCAGTCCCAAAGCCAGGTCCAACATCATTTGTTCTTAATAATAATTGCTATTAGTTGTATCGGAGACCACACGGGGGTGGGGGCATAGACGGGGTAATTCCCCACCTTCTGGTAGGATGGAAAGTGTCTTCCTGGGAGAGTAATGGTTGTTGACTTCTGAAATTGGTTTTTTAAATATTTGCCATGTCAGAAATAACCACGTCTAATTACTTTACACCATGCCATCTTGCCCTTAATAATATGTTTCACATAAAGAATAGATAGCTTAAAGGGTTGGCATTCCTTAAGCCCAAAGAAAACCATCGGAAAGCTCTGGCAAATTGGAGACGGAAAGCATCGCGTTGGGTACTGTCTTGGGAATGTGTGTCATTTGAGCTGTTGCATTAAAGGTTATAAAAAACTGAGTCTTGACTGCAGTATTAAATCATATGAAGACAATTAAGAAGTGAGAACTATGGTCCCTCTTAAAAGGTTACGTCATCACTTTCACTGTTAAGTGAACTGAAACTTAGGACTGACAGTTTTTTTTGTAATGTGCTAGGTTCCGCAGAACTTGCTCACTTCACTTGCGGGTTTGTGCAAACGTTTCTCTTTGAATCCTGTTGGAGTAGGGAAGATGGTATTTCAGTTTCTGGGTTTTTTTTTTTTTTTTTAATGACACATCACCCGGATCAAAAAATAACATATAAATTCTGTCCTCTGCACCTTTGTATGCCTTCACAGATCTAATCACTACCAGCAGTTTCGACCTTAACTGTGTTGGATATCGGCTGCGCTGTGTATCTCAGGTATGGTGTTAATTTAGATATATAATTTGGTAATCACTTCAAATTCCGTGCTCCTTCAAAAAATTTGTAGAGGGCGTGAATGGAATTTTCAGTATTTAACACTTGCCAAGCTAATATAAGCTCAAGTCTCTAAAAATTAACATACTATCATCTCAATCCTGAATCCTTATCCAGTGCGTAATACAGTAATCTTATTAAACGTTAATGCTGTTATTCTTATTAAAGTTCATTTTGTTGTTGTAAGTAGTATGGTGTATTTTTTCCGTTGCTGTTTTAGATTTGATAAGCGATTCGTTTCAGTATTCTTGGGTATTCCCTGTTTATGCTAAAGATGCACGTGAGATGAAATGATCAAGGACTTTTCTGTGATAACGCTTAAAAAGCAATGGTGGCTTGGCAATCATCATTTGGGCAATAGTAGAAGCAATAAGGCTTTGTATTATGTAAGTATTCGCGTTTTTCCCAGTCTGAATAGAAGGCTAGAGAATTATAACCGCTGGCGTGAGTTTTAAAAAATAGAAAAACGAGTATTTCAAAAAAATCACTGGAAATTTTATCCTGTTTGGCTGCAAGAATGGATACGAGTGGAGGCTTAAAACCCTTTATTGCATCCTTATCCAAGTAGCTAGATTGAAATATTTATAGTGGATATGCAAGTTACGAAATATATATTTTTAAAAGTGGATTTATGGAAGCAGCCCTATTAAATTCTGTATGTGGATTTGTGTAACTAAATAAAGATTTTTAGTGGATTTATGTTATGTAAATAATATATTGAGATTTTTATGTGGATTTACTTCAGGTTTTAGTTATTGTATTCTGTGTTTCATTTAACCAAGTCCTCTCCATTCCTTTTAGAAGCAAGTGATTAAACGATGGTGCTTGCAATAATAATAATAATAATAATAATAATAATAATAGCAGAGGATGTTTTGTCATACGAGAAACTAACGTGTTGTGATGTGTGCACATAGTTAAATAAGGACGACGTGGAAGGAATTCTTTCGTCACATGCTCTCTCTCTCTCTCTCTCTCTCTCTGTTCTTACCAAAAGTCTTTGCCAGTATCCCAGGATATATACCGTATGTAACTTTGTGCAAGTCTAAAATGTAGAGATTCGTATTCTTAGAAGGGATCAGGCAGAGAGGCTTACCAAGTAGGTTTTCATGTCATGAGTTTCAAAGTGTAAAAAAACAGGAATGAGATGGGTCGGAATAATGGTAAGTAGGGTCCAGTAAAGCTGTTTATGGGAATAGGATACGCCCGAATAGCTCTGATTAAACGTACGTACACGTACATAGAGATGTGCCTGAAGAACAATGGTGCATTCGCCATGGATGATTCTCTCTCTCTCTCTCTCTCTCTCTCTCTCTCTCTCTCTCTCTCTCTCTCTCTCTCTCTCTCTCACACACACACACTTTTGATTTCTAAAAAAATTTTGGTATGCAAGAGTATACGACCAGAACATGACAAAAAAGGAAAATGAATCATTGTCTTAACCCTTGGTCATTGTAAGCAGTCATCTTGTAGTGATACCTTAGTATTCAGAATTCGTATCCCAGACTAAACCTGCCTCTCAATTACTTGGTGTCTTCCAGAAGCTTCATAACACCTGTCTTTATTCGGGCATTACGTCATTTCCTCACATTAATGAAACAGGTGTTACAGGTTGTTGCTGATGATGTTTCGTAATACCTACTGCTATACAGGATGAAGATCGTGGAGTCAAGGGGGGAGATTAAGCCTAAGTAGGACTTCATGTTCGGGAGACTGGAACAGAGGAGACAGAGAGAGAGTGGGGAATGTGATCATAGCAGACACAGGTGGGAGGAGCAGATGAAGGTCACACACACAGAGAGGAGAGAGAGAGAGAGAGAGAGAGAGAGAGAGAGAGTTAGTCATTCAGGTCTCCTCAAACAGGACTTGCTCAGACAAGAATAATATTAACTTTTTCGTCCACACGTTTCAGATTTTAGCAACAGGATATTCGACGCTTTGTCTTTTGTGAAGATCCTTTGCTGCATATGGCGTCTTTGACTCAAAGATTTTGGTCAGTGTTCGAAAGCGAACCTTTAAAATGTATCCGACGGAAATATGACCAAATGCTCTCTCTCTCTCTCTCTCTCTCTCTCTCTCTCTCTCTCTCTCTCTCTCTCTCTCCAAAAAAAAAAGACCTATTTGGTTTGAAAACCAATGCACTATTATAAATGTTGACCTCTAACAGAAGGGCAGCACTGCTCCCTAAAAAAACTTGCCCGGACCAGTGGAGTAAAAGTAAGCCTTTGCGTTTAAGGCAGTCCAGAGAAGTAGAACGGAAACAGAGATGTTCCGAATTCCAGACCCGAACTCTTGCCCTTGATATTACATTTTTTGTGCGTCCAACACACTTTGCTCTTGCCTACACAAACATCTTAGTGTATGTACACATATTTTAAGTACTTGCATGGTCACTTCAAGAGGTGATTATTATTTGTTCGTGAATAGACGTATTGATTTTGAATTGCATTTTACGAGTTGCTTTGAAAAGTCCGCTTAGATATGACAGTTGAGTAAATGTTTACTCGTAACACGTGCACGAAGTTAACCGTGAAATTTGCTTTAAAGTCTAAACAGAAAAGTGTAGTGTGGAGGCAGTGAAATGTATGCGGCTGTGTTTGCAGTTGGTCCTCGGTTTATGCAATGCATGTGTGCGGGTTAGAGTTGTGTTATTTATATGCTCGAAATTCAGGTTATATTCTTTTATCTCTGTGGTAGAGAGAGAGAGAGAGAGAGAGAATAGAAACTGAGGAAGGGGATGGGAGTGGAGAATGAAAGTTGAACGTGGGCGCAGCGCGACCAATCTTATCCCCCTCCCCTCCCCTCCCCTCCCCTCCGATTCCCTAAACTCCGCATGCCCATGTCCTACTGTCTAGCAACTCCTACTTTTTGTCTCTAAGGGCAACTTCATTCAAGAGACTCCCGTATGTCCTTGAAGTAGAGTTGGACTGTTGATTTGAATTTGGGATATTCAACCCTTTTGCAGAACGGCAGCAACTTGGGCCGAGTAAGATCATAGATTCGCTACTTTTTAAGGTTCCCTTCATTTATGAGCTGAATCGTTCTTTGTTGGAAAGCCCGTACTCAGGAGTGTCTCATTCTCGGGGCTACTTTCAAATGTAGTTGTTTGTTCATTCGTCATTTGGTGGTTCATTCTTAAATATTTATTTATGTTAGTGCCTCTGAGATCCCAAAGTAGTCTTGGATGAATTTTTATTCCCTGAAAATTACGAGCGGTGCTTATTCCGAAAGCATTAATAGTTGCCACAATTTATGCCATAGGTCGTGGCATTATAGCAGGCAGACTTATGCACTGCATTTCGTATGCAGTAAATGGAGCAATGTTGTCTGAGATGCATGAAGCTAATTTAGATTAAGCACACAAACGCGGAAATTCAAGATAAATACTTTAAAAATCCATTGTTTTGTTACACATTTCAGTTCATTGTTTATTTATTTTTATGGCAGCAGCTGCGTCGGTGTTCCTATAGTGTGGACTTTATGAAAAACATTTCGTCATTTTATATCAGATAAGCTTCTTGTGCGCGAAAGTCTTCTAACATTCCATTTGGAAATGCTGCCTCAACCATCTGGTTCAGAGGTCGGAAGTGGCGCATATTAGGAAAAACAGACCGGTATTCTCTAATGTGGAATAATCGTAGCGTTTTTATGTCAATTATTTATATGTTTCTTAGCGTGAGTTTCATTCATTTATCAGTATTAGTGTGCTTTCTGTTGCTTTTTTTTCAATATAATTAGAATCCAAACTGTTTGTCACAAGTGCGTAGTAGCATATGTATACTGAATTTTGTTGCGTATATGTCAGATCTCTGGTAAGGTAATGTCCTTAAATTTTAGCAACTTAATCAAGAATGATTCCCTCCAGTGCCAGATCGTCAGACCAGACTTTGTTAAATCAATCAAGAATGATTCCCTTTGTGAAGAAATATCCATGCCGACAGTCGCTTCCAGCACCTGTATACACGGCCACACATTTTGTGCGCAAGCATGTTTACACTGTTGTGTTTTTGTGTGTGAAAATGTATATTTTTATGGTATGATGTCATTGAGATAAAAAAAAAAACAAGCATTTTGGATCGTATTGCAGTGTTAATGGGGAGAAATGATCTTGAGGGCTCGTTGCAGAAAAATGGGATAAAATAAATGACAGCAACGAGAATAATTTGATTAACCTGAATCACGTCTTTCGGTATTTAGTGTTATAATTTGATAAAGTGCGTCTCTTTGTTTAGGGGGAATCCTTACTACAGTTGCTTTTGGGGACTCGTTTGTGTAGGGGACTGCTACAACTCGGGTTCGTTTCCCTTCATATTGGAAAAGTGATTCGCTATCTTACCACGCGCACGTGTTATTTTAGCACTGGATCATTTCCTTACAGCAACAGAGAAGATTTTTGCTTTTCTTTCTGCTCCATGTTTTTATCCGGGTGCGCTTCGCGGATTTTTCGTAAAGTTCCAGTCTTCAGAATTTTGTGGCCAGTTGCGATGGTTTTATTTTCGTTTTTCTCTGCTTGTAAGAAAATTGTATAAAATTGTTCACGTTTATTTCAGGCATATTTTTATCGAGAAATCATTTTCCACGTTGAACTTAATGCCTTAAATTATATCAATGAGCATTGAAGTAGTTCGTTTTAGAAAGAAAATCACATCCAAAGAAGTGGACGCGTTAACCCAGTAAATGTGTATGAGGGTGGACTGTTAGGGATTTTCATTTCATTATTATGAGAAGTACTGGCAACGGAAAGTTCACCTTGACCTGACATTAACGAACACACTGTTATAGAATCGACCTCAGGACGTTATTAGTGTTCTGGTTCTCTTTCATGACGAATGCAGTTAGTTATATGAAAGATTCTACGGTGAATATTATGTTGATGGTGTCTGCCAGCCTTTACCATTATTTTCACCCGCCTTGTTAGCAACATTCCATTTAGGTGGATTAAAAATGTTTTTCGTAATTTTATTCAAGCTGTTGGTATGTCTACCACTTCAAAGTGATTAGGCCATCTCAGATTAATGCATTCTAGGTCAGTTCATACATGTACTCATGCATAGTTATAAATGATCACGTTTTACTATAAGCCTGAGGTGGTTGAAATTATACCACTTTAGTGCCAGGTCGATTACACATTTTTTTTAGGCACAATCCATCCCACTTGGAACAGGATCGGTTAGGTTACATCATTTGTGTGATAGGTCAGGCTGTATCCGTTCTTTGGTAGGCTGTTTGCCCTGCCCTTTCTCCGTCAAGAAGTGTGACGTCCAACTTGCCCCCATGCTAAGGTGCAGCTAAAAGTAAGTTGTGTGAGTGGTTGAGGGGGCTGGAGGCAATTACGCAAAATGTTACATGTACGTTTAGAGACTTCCGCTTAATAAAGCGAACTGTACATGGTGTGACATATGATACTGTAACTAACTGGTGTGTTAGGCTCTTGCTTATGGAGTACATTGAGAAGGACAGAGAGAAATGGTTACCAACGAGCTTCAAAAACCTTCATAACCCTTAGTTATGCAAGAAATTTTTGTGAACCCTAATAACAGGAGACAGGCTTTTGTACGCTGGAGTTAAGAGAAAGTGAGATCATCCCTCTTCGTAAGGAAGAAGAATTGGGTATACACCAGAGCCGCGATGTTGTTGCTTTTCCCACGTGTGTGCGCCCACCCCCCTCCCCCCATCTTGTTCGTACAGTAGTACGTTCGTGCCTCTGACCCACGTTCATCGGGAAGTGGTAACTATCAGCTGCTGCTGCAACTCTCACTAGACTACCTCTGCCCTTACGGGTAGGACGCTTTAGCTATTCACGGGTGTACGTTGTTTTCTGTGTTTACGGTGACTTTGCGTCGTGCGAGAGCGATCGAGTTCAAACATGAGTGTATTTTGAGTAGGAAAAGTGGCAGAACTTATTCCTTGATATATTGGGTGGGTTTAATCAGAACCATGTGTGATTGGATCTCAGTGCTACGCAGTTCCTTTTGAAACAATGAGTTTCTTTAGATCTTGCGAAGAAAATAAGAAAATTATTCATTTATCTAAGTGGCTTGATAGCGTCTTCTGCACTCCCGAATGTACACGGTGTAATAAAGACCTTTTTATTGAATGTGACGAAAACCGTCACTTTCAGGTGTAGGGAGAGTGACGGTTTTTTTACGGTGACAATTGAACTCTGATCATTGTTGAGAGTAAAATTGTTTCGTGTTTAAGTAAGACCCCTTTGTGTCTTTCTTTGAAGTAGGTGTTCGTCAACTCTTCTAAAATGTTTTAGAGGGTGGCACAAGAAAATGTGTCTTGTGCATAGTACTGTAGAATGAAAATGGAATTGTATCCATTATGTTAGAGAAAATAGGATTTCCGTTACAGAAATGTAGGCCCCATACTACGACTTATAAGGCGATTATGTACGGTTCTTAGCCCTGACAAGTTTTCTGTGTTGTGTTATCTAATCTAGCAGGATAGCCGAACTCGTCATAATGAAGTCTATTTGTTGTTTGAAGAGAGATAAGATAATACATTACCAGGCATTTCTGTGTTGAAATTGAAACATATTTACTGGTAATTGTCCACACCAGAATGTCCACCATCATGTTTGCGTTGAGTCTGTAAATTTATATATATATATATATATATATATATATATATATATATATATATATATATATATATATATATATATATATATATATATATATATATATATATATTGTGTAAAAAGAGCAAATTGATGAGGTAGTGGAGAAAGATATTGCGAAAACTCATTTGAAACCTGTGGCCCCTCGCTTGTCTGTTTATTCGTCGTTTACAATGTACTGTCATTCGATTGGTAATACTTGGCGGAATGTTTTCGCCCAAAGCATGCGCTTCTATGAAAATGGACAGTGATTCACACATGGCAGTTATTTTTCTTGATCTTCTTAAGACTTTTTATGGTAGATTATTGTTGGAATGGTATTTTTCTGTCACTGTCTTGAGTAAACAGTTATAAAGTTATTCAAATATAGTGCATAAAGTGTGAAATTTTTAGGAGATTTTGGGAACTGGGTATTTCAGTGATATTAAAATTGCACGTAGCTTTCACTTGACGTACCACCCATAACGGGAGAATGAGGTTGAGCTTGAGAAGTTTGTGCGTCTTCTTTAAACCTCAGCTTCTTTCGATAACTGGGGTTTGGTCACCATCGGTGAATCATCGCATGGATGATCTCACAGATCCTGATAACTTCTCTCGAAGTTATATAATCGCGATCATCGTCCTCATCTCGGTCGTTTCAGCTGACCCTTTTGGAATTCTTTTTAAAGAGCTTGTGAAAGAATTGGTGTAACTACTGCAACTCATTTACCAGTATTCTCGTCGTTATCCTCTCATAGGTTTTATCGAGAATTTTATCACATTGCACAATACCCTTCTTGAAGCCAGATATGTTTGGGTCAGTCATTTTTATGAAAAGACATGGAAGACATGGCACGGCGTCTATGCAGTGTGTTTCCGCTCGTATTTATGTGTCGTCATGTTTGCTCTATGATGGCAAAGGCATTACTCGTCTCTTATAACCCAGCAGAAATTTCTCCTTTTCTACTGACGGTTGTTTTGTAAACACCCATTTCTCTACTGTCGAGGAAAGCAGACTTGTCCTCTCTCTCTCTCTCTCTCTCTCTCTCTCTCTCTCTCGCAAAGCGTAATGCGCGAGTTTTGACTGTTGAAAATTCGAATTGAAGTTAAACGTAGAGTGCTGCAGCATGTTGCTAGAAAAGCAATAGGACTTCATATTTGGTTTGACTGATTATAAGATATATTTCATTCGGAAATGGTTGATGCGTGACCAGTATTTGGTGGCATTGGAAATCGTATATTTTATAGGTAGGAAACTTCACTTTAAATCGTTTTAAATGGAACTGAAACCCAGATGTGTATGAAACGTACAAAACAGTAGTCAACGTTGTAATATATCACTTTGACAAAGTAGAACTCTTCATCACTTGAAATCTCATCTCATCTCATTTGTAAAAGAACAATATACTAGTCAAACTGAATATTCACTAAATCGAGCCTATATTAGGCTGGTTCTTCATTTTTAATCTCAAATGTGAAAGGGAAAAAACAGTCTTTATATCACAAAAACTCAATTTCCGACGGAAATATAGTAAACAATAAAGACATCAATAAATCTATTTTGATGTAGGAGCGAGTGCGATACGTTCTGATAGTAATCTTGTTGTTACATATTACAACTTGTTATTTTTGCTTCTGGTACCTGATAGGTGCCCTTTACATACACAATTTTTTTCAGCAGAACGTTGTTTTAGCTCCATACAGGTGAAAACATTGTCGTCAAGGCAGCATTTATCTAAGCTTAACAATATTAACATCTACGGTAGAATTGTTATTTAAGGGTCAAAGCTGATCAACCACGTGCCATGCAGGGCACACTGTATTTTTTCCATGGCTTTCGTTGTCGTAGCCCTTGTTGTCGAAATTCTCTATTTTTTACCTTATACGTTTGTTATTCCTTCTTTATTTTTTGAAATCTGTCTTTTTTTTTATCGATGCAACTAAGTTTTCTCGTTTTTAATTAAGGTTTTTCATTTATTCCCTTTGGAACATTTTTTCCCTTCGGTTGCCTACAAGTAGTAAAAAGAAGAGCACTTATTCAACGTGTTGAATTATCGGCATTTTGGCCACACTAATTAATAGTGATAAGTCGTTGGTGACATCGAGGCTACCCTCTGAAATATGACTGCGATGACGTTGAGTGTTGGCATTTGTCCAGTCACGTTATAGTTTGAGTAATGACTGCTTAAATTCGAAGGAGCTTAGATGATACAGCATCTTCCTGCATTGATTAGGGCATGTTCAGTGTTTGTGTGTGTATGTATTTTTTTTTTTTTTCTGGCGGGATGGAGGCTGCGAGTTGGACGTGGTTTACATTCAGTGTAGAGATTCTCAGTCGAACAGCCGGATGAGAGGTGAACTTAGTTTAAATCAGGCTAATGGTGTAATGGTTTCTTCAGGGAGATGCTGGCCATGGATACATATAGTACTAGCAAGGTATTTCATTTATACGTTCCTAGCTTATATGTTCAACTGGTTTGGGAGTGTTTCGGTTTTTCCATAGTTCGGATGGTTTAGATTGATTTGAGTGGGATCACAAATTATTGTATACTAATATACGGGTTTTGCAAAAGACCATTATTTTATTACTTGTTTATGATGTTTTTGCAAGTGCCACATTTTCCTTGCATTTTAATCACGTTTTTTAAATTATGGATAAGAAATTGAATCCGACTGTGGCTTTGAAATGGGTGCATTAAGCTATTTTTTCCTTGACTATATACTTATTGGTAGTGTTCTGGAATATTTCTTAGAATGGTTGAATTTTTGTGGTTTTACATTTTTTCACAAATTTTCATTCAATAGAGGTCCTATCCTAGCTAAGTCGTATAAGTGTGATCCTGTCCTAACCTTTAATTATTAACTATAAAACTGTTTCAGAAACGTTTTCATAGCTCCGGTCTGTACATAATTTTCAGTCATAATTTTTTTTATTTTACTTACGGAAAGGACGTGAAACCACTCTGTGCTTCGTAATTGTTTAGTCGACTAGACGTTTTTCCTTCGTCTTGGTATACTCTACCTGTTATTCTTTCTAATATTTTTGGCGTCGTCTTATAAACTTGGAAACTTGCAAGGCTCGTTTATATTGTGGAAAACATGAGCTATCTATGGGATGTGTGAAAGGCGTCCAAATCTGACCCAGTTGTTCTTCAGAAATGAAAATAGTTTCAGGCTTGGATGTCACCGTTAAACTTTTCTGAGGTATGTAGGCTGTACGTCCATTTATATCTGCACTATACGCCTTTCCTCAATTGAAGGTGTGATTCCAGGCGTTAGCCTTCGAGTTATCAGTAGTTGTTTTTAGGACAGCAATGCTAGTTCGGTGCCCTTAGCCTTCTAGTTGCGACAAACCACCGTTGACTGACTATCAAGGTCATAATTCACTGCTCAGGTCAACAGAGGCACAACGCATTTAACAGCATAAGACTAATGAGTTTCGTCTCACTTTCGAATCGAACTTGGAGCATTTCTTTCGTGAATCGAACGTCATGATCACCGGAGGCCTTTTGTGTGTGCGTGTGTTTATTATTAGGCAACGTGCACTACGTTAACTTGCTTACTGACTCTGTCCCATTAAGAGAAACGTGTTGACATACAATCCACTGGTCTTGTCTTCGGACCATGGTATTCACCTAGTTTTCCCATTTCTTTAATGACGATTTCACTTAAGAGTTGCCAATTATGGTGTTCTTTAATCTTGGCAGCACTCTTTCCTTTAGGTTTAAAGGTGTCAAGTATGGTGCTGAAGTGCCCCTTCTGTCATTTTCAGAAATATTTCAGGTGGCACAGAATGATCACTGAAGAATGTGTGTGTTAACATACACTTTCCCCTTTTGTTTCTATGGTCTGTTTTTTGTCTCATTATTTATTATTTAACTACAGTTAGGCCGTTTGGAGAACATTAATGTCAGATAAGGACAGCTCTTTCCCTTAAACATAAATGATGTCAAAGGATCTTAAAAAGCATCAAAGAAAACAGGATGTACCATTCCAGCGGTTGTGCCGCCAGTCTGAACCATTGGTTTTGGTGATTCACTTGAAGGCTTTGCAACATGACGAAGCTCCCGCGTAATCTGTATTTCTCAAGTCATCTGCAATTTCCAATACCATTTTAAAATTTGAGCTACTTCTAACATTGGACTGAGCAGCGACCTTATTCACTTTGTTGGCTGGCGTTCCTTCCATTGGTATTCACACCTTCAACTTGTCTTGGTTAGTTCTCTTTGGGCAGTAAGTCCTTTGTTAACTTGGTTAAGACGTCGATGCGCTTTGCGTTATCGTACTACTCTGGAAAATAGAGTTTTGCCGTAAAGGTACCTGAAAGCTATTTATTTCAATGTACAATGTTTTTAACATTTCGTATGTTACTTGAGGTGTATAGTGTAGTATATATGTAGGGGGGTCGAAGTGTTGCGGGTGAAAATTTTGTGTAGGTGCATGAAGTGGCTCGTGAGAAACCTTTTTGCACAAGGGGGTCATTCACTAGTTGAAGTGGGAGAGTGGCAGGGACTATTGTTCAGATTTTCCTCAGGAACCAACCCCCTTTTAGGGCAAATGACTAAACGTGTCAGATCCAGTGTAAGTGATGTTACAGTTGTTATTAAGGTCAACGTGGAGTTCATTGGAAAAAATTTAATCAAACATAAAATTTATATAAAAGGTAAACAGCTATTCAGGAGCGCAGTTTGTCTGCTCTTATAGCAAAGGTGTGAGTCCACCACATATAGAAAACAAAACTTCTTAATGGCACACTGACCTCGAGCACAAAGGAGGATGCGGCTCCCTCTCCTCCTCCTCCTCCTCCTCCTCCTCCTGTCTGGCGCTGACATTTGTTCAACCAACCGTCTTTGTAATATAAATTTGTACCATCTTGAAGATGTCTTCACTAAAGATGAAACCAGTCAGAATTTACATCTCGTATTTCATTGAGCCCCGTTGTACATCTGCGTGCACACCCTCACACAGCAATAATATATATATATATATATATATATATATATATATATATATATATATATATATATATATATATATATATATATATATATATATATATTGTGTGTGTGTGTGCGCTCGAGCGCATGTTTGTGCTCAGTTGCCCTTGTTTTTAATTATTTTCCTTCAGGCTTGGCTAGATCAGGACATGGAGTTGCTGATCCCGTTGACCGAAAAAATATCAAATACAAATAAATGTCATGTATTCTCATATTCACATTAAGTTCTAGTAAATGAACTTAGAATCATTACTATTCTGAACTAGATTTCAGCAGCGCAGCAAATTGATGAAGACATCGTGTTAATATTCAGTGGA
Source organism: Macrobrachium rosenbergii (assembly GCF_040412425.1). Taxonomy (NCBI): domain Eukaryota; kingdom Metazoa; phylum Arthropoda; class Malacostraca; order Decapoda; family Palaemonidae; genus Macrobrachium; species Macrobrachium rosenbergii. Next base: position 44,922,486 of record NC_089750.1, on the reverse strand, counting down.
ACGATCTTTCTGTAAGAGAATTTAATATCTTCCATTTACACTTACGGGGAGCCAGTCATTAAAATCTCTCTCTCTCTCTCTCTCTCTCTCTCTCTCTCTCTCTCTCTCTCTCTCTCTCTCTCTCTCTCTCTCGAGGAAAATGCGTCTTCAAAAGTTGATTTGTTACACATGTCTTCCTCTGAATCTCGATTTTCTTCTCTCTCTCTCTCTCTCTCTCTCTCTCTCTATGATGTTGAATTAACAAGAGTCTTCGAGTAAGAAAAATGGAAGCGTCTTCAAAAGTTGATTGGTACACATGTCTTCCAGAGAAGTGTGAATAGCCGATTTTCTTGTGAATGTGCCTGTTGTGTGAGTCTTTGTAACGAAATAAAATTGTATGATGTTGAATTAACAAGAGTCTTCGAATAGTAAGAAAGCAGTTGAGTAGTTAGGCTTTTGTTCACATGTGGAAGTCCTGAGTATTGCTGAATTGATCAGAATTGTATAAAATGTCACTGGCATGGTATGTTTTCATTTTCCTCATAATTTTGAATTCGGAATGGCTAAGAGAATTAGGATAGCGCCTTAAAAAAAATTCGTATCTTTGTTAATTAGAATCATTTCCTTGGTAGTCAAGAGAACTATTTTTGAATAGTTTGAACCAGATGTGCTGATGTTTATTGTTAATGTTTGCATCTCTATGTTTTAATAGATCCATGTTGATGGCATCTTCTGTTAATTTCATTGTAGTGCCTGACAATGCAGTGTATTGAGAGAAATCTTTGTATTCAGAGAATGAACGATCTTGGATACGTGTTTTACGAAATCGTTATATTGTGTCTGGCAACAGTTATCTCGAAGAAGAAAAAAATTGAAAACAAAAAAAACATCCGTATCCTTCTTTTGTTTATATTTATATGCATTCGTTTGCTGGTATCCAAGAGATTAATTATTTTTTTCAAACTCGTGCGTTTAAGTTGATATTTATGCTGTGAAATGTATATGAATGGTTTTCATCTGGCAGTAACTATTAATAGGTCGATGTAAGTTGAATCAGTTAGTCTTTTGAGGTATTCATCATCTTAAGTTTTTCGTTAAATGTTCCAAACGTCGTATAACGTATCTGGGGATACAAAATATTCATCGTATATGTGAAAATGAGGTGCATGTTATATATTTGACTAGAAGGTTGGTGGTCGTACGTTCATGTCGCCGAAGCTTTCATTGAATAAATATTGAAACTCGAAACCTTGGTGTCGGATCACAGCGCGACCTCGTTCAGGTCGTGTTTAGTTCCTCTTTCTTTTCTGTTCTCCGCTGGATATCAGTGAGTGGTTTGTGGCTGCGACATGTTTTCATAAGGGTTTTGCTCTTGCTCTGTCTCATATATTATAGGTAATCAGCACAGTCACGTGTGGAACAGGAATAAACTTTTGACTCACTTCGGGATCGAACCCAGGTCTTTCAATGTGTATAGTTCAGTTAGTAGCGCCACTGCCTTTCAATTTAAAGACCTGGGTTCGATCCCGATGTGAGTAGTGTGTTTTTTGTTTTTTGTTTATGCATGTACAGGTATTTACAGATTTCGTTCTGCATGGTATGAAGTCTTTGAATGGGGGATTTTATAAATATAAGCTGTGGAATTCTGAGACTTGGGTTCGCGTTTTTAATTACCAGTGTTCGAGTTTACAGTATACCACGTGAGCCGTATTTGACATCCGCTTGCCGCGAGTGACCGATCTGGTCGAGCGGTATGTGCAACACGATATCTGTAATGTCCCTTATGGACTAAGCTCTTGGTTGTAACGACTGCATTGGCTTAGGTGTTTGTCAGGATCCTTCGCTTTTGTATAGTGGCGTAGCGCGCCTGTGTTGACGCTGTTGCCTGCCTCTGCATTATGGATGTAAGGTAAATGGGGCCCTTCTCCGTCTGGAGCCTACTTGCTTGCTTCTTATTTTACTTGGCTGCGCCATTTGTAGTTGTCCCTGGATTTTTGCTTTTGTCTGTTCGTATTTCTTTGTATTGTCGCACTCCTTCGCAGTTGTGTTTATTGCCATGTACTCTGTTGTCTTCGTGCTTTTTTTTTATTTAATTTTTTCCCATGATAATAATTTTCACATAATATAACAATAATAATAGTATTAATTTTTTGGCCTCGTGGAATTCAAAAGATGAGCTATTAGTAGCGCTCCCTAACTGACATTAAGGTACTGATAAAAGACTGCAGTCTATTTCTCCAAGCTGTAAGTAGTGCAAGTGTCGGAAAAGCCGTAAAGAGGATTGGAGTGTAAATAGAAATTGAAGCTCAGAAAGTTTTCATGCAATTTAGTGGTGATACAGAATGGGTATTGAATGCAGGGTTTTCTGTGGCAGAATGTGAGGAAGATGTTCAATACGAAAAGGGGTGTTTTCAGAATGCTTTCATCTTTTGCAAAAATCATGTTCATATTCTCTCTCGCTCTCTGCTTTTTGGGAGGAGGAAACGAAACTTAAATTTGTTTATGTGAAAAAAGGGCCTGACTTTTGTTGCGCAATTCTGGAAGTCGTCGTTTTTTTAAACTTGAAAGGTTTGGAGATTTGTTTTAAACTTTTGTCATTAATGGGACAAGAAAACAACGTAGAAATCCGGCTTTATGCGCGTGTGCGTGATTGTGCTCGTATCTGAGCACTGAGGTAGGCCTCCCACACCGAGCATGACCGATTAGGCGCCGCCCCTAAAACTTATCGTTACACAGTTGATCTAAGCAGTAAGATGTTATGTATCTTGTAGTTATTCGACCGTTGTAACTAACATTCAAGGCGGGGACGAAACACTCATCAATTATTATTCCCCTTGGGTGTAAATTATTCTTAAGATATAGAGAACTGGATATGAAATGGTGTGTTTCACTTAATATTTTTAATATAAAAGTCACGAGTGTGTGTGACACGCACACACACATACATACTGTATATATATATATATATATATACATTATATATATATGTATATATATATATATACTGTATATACACATACATGTACATATGTGTACATGTATATACTATTACTCCCCAAAATTCGTTTAATATCTGATTCACTATACTTTGGGATTAATTTGATACTAAGGGATTTATGATAAATAATAATTGCATCTACTCAGCCCAGAATTCACATTATGTTAAATGCAGTGTACTACAAAGGAGAATTGAAACTAAAAGTATGGTCTTGACCAGTTTTGCCTTATTTACTGTAAACATCTTCAAGAGGACGGTAAATAGTAACGGCTAATATAGATGTTAGGGGGGAAAACTACAAACAAACATATAAAGGGTAAACACTGTACCAGTAGACGAGATAATCCTTCAATATGAGAGAAGGTGTGTTATTTACAAGACTTGTTTTTTGACAAGTAGTTTAGCTCTCATCTCCATTATTTATTCATGGAATATAAACTTGAAAATCGTTTTCGGTGTCATTTGCACCAGGTTGCACGCCATCTTAATATCTCTACGTGTTGCATATTTCTCGTAAAGTTGTTGGATGAAGTTTATACTCTCCAAGGCTCTTTAGTTCAGTTTCCAGTCGAAAGACGATTTGTAAACAACAAACCTTTCCTCTATCAGTCAGAAGGATTATTCCGCCAACTGATAAGAGTTTGAACTTTCTGATGTTCGCTTGTAAGGTTTTTCGCTCTAGCATAGAGTATTAATTAATGCTGTCCCGTAACATTCCTCTTGAAGATGTTTGGAAAGGCGAAACTAACGAGTATTATACTTCGTTTCATTCCTTTGTCGTGGAACAGTGTGTGAAAACATACACACACATAATATATATATATATATATATATGTGTGTGTGTGTGTGTGTGTGTGTGTGTGTGTGTGAAGATAAAATCCACGAAGGAAACGTATTATTTGAACCCCTGTATTAGAAAAATTTTCAAGAATGACCTAAAAGATAAAATCACTGACTTAATTACAAGTTAGTTACTTGATATATATTTTCTATATATCCGTATGTTTAATATCATTTTTTATTTGTAAAAATGTTCATCATGCAAAAAGTTATTATTGTTTACAAAAAAAAAAGAGAATTATTTTGTTGTACTAAAATTTTTTAGGTGGTCAGTCACGAACCTGTATAATCTTTTAATTGTCCTGTCCCTGCTTCTTAACGGTTGATCGTAATCCTTTGTAAAAACCTCTTAAATATTTAATCCTGTTTTGGCAGTTCTACTAATTCTTCAGTTGTGTTGGATTCCAGGTACATATGTTTCCTTTGTAATCCCCATCTGTCATTTATATGAGCTTTCTTTGTAAACTTACTTTTATATTTCTTCAGTCTGCTAAGTAAAGGAGCTAGCGTCGAAAGGCCTCGCAGCACTCCAGTGTTTCCGTTTCCTTCGTGGATTTTATCTTCATTTATATATTCATCACGTTCCATATTTTCGTGATTCAGTTATATATATATATATATATATATATATATATATATATATATATATATATATATATACATACATACATACAATATATATATATATATATATAATATATATATATATATATATATATATATATATATATATATATATATATGTGTGTGTGTGTGTGTGTGTGTGTGTGAATCTTTTTCACTTCAACATGTGGGACTTTCTTTTTATATTCACAACTATTAAGTCCTAAATACCATTTAATATCGAATTCACAGTACCTTAGGAATAGTAAATTCGATGTTAAACGGTACTTGTGGCTTAATACTTGTGAGCTTGTACATTGTATATATAGCCTGTATACATATACTGTATATTATATGTATGTATGTATGGATATATATATATATATATATATATATATATATATATATATATATATATGTATGTATGTATGTATGTATGTATTTATATTCACAAATATTAAGGTAAATATATATATATATATATATATATATATATATATATATATATATATATATATATATATATATATATATATATATATATATCGACTTTGTATTGTAATATTTGTGAATGAATATAAATATATATATATAAATATATATATGTATATATATATATATATATATATATATATATATATATATATATATATATATATATATATATATATCCATCCATCCATAAGGTCTGCAGCGTTTGAATTGCATGTGCTTTTATTTTTGTGACAATGTGCCTTTGCTTTGTTCAGGACAATTGTAGAACAAGCGGATGCGAAATATAGTGATTTTTTGTGGACTGATGTCTTTCATACCGTTGCCCTTGAAAATAAAACAGGCGTGATTTATTGATGCCGAGGTTACGGTTGCCATGGCAACACACACCAATTGCATAATTTAATAAGATGCGAAATTTTGCATCGTTTATTTTAGTCTCTACATAAATTAATTCTGTCCCCTTTTATGGGCAAAGCAGGGATGGCTTAAAAATTATTATTATTATTATTATTATTATTATTATTATTATTATTATTATTATTATTATTCCTGCTTTTAATAATTTGTGTTTGAATTGTTTTACTTCGATTTCATATGAAATTGGTAACAACACACTATGTCAAGAGAAAATTTGGAGATTTTTCATTTGGTTTGATTTAAAAATCAGTTTGCAGATGGTGCCGTAATTTTGTTAATGGAAGTTCTATACGTAGGCCTATGAGCACACAACTATGCGTATATGATATTAATATTTTCTTAAATATTTAATGTGTATACCTGATTTGGCAAATAAGCATTATATGATATTGCAGCTCAGCATTGCGCGTACAGCACTCTAAATATTCTCTCTTTTTCTCTTTATGTCTCTTCTTTCTCGATGCTGGTACTTCATTTTCTATGCATGCAGTTAATAAACATAAGCGACAGAAGATCTGAATAATTCTTGTATTCGTATGTGGGCGAAGCCGAAGGTGGGGAGTTTCTGGGGCGGTCGCCATGTGGGCAGGGGGAGAGGGCATGGATGAAAGTGGAGTCGTTAACCGATATGAAAATAGTCCAATTGCGTGTGGAAAATGCACAAGATCTTGGAGAGCGGAAAGAGGTTTTGAAATTAGAAATTGAAAACCCTTTATTGGCAAAGGGGGCTTGACAATATGCCGGGCTGGTGAAAGTCTTTGTTATTGGGAATACTCGAATGACATTTGGGTAGTTTACATCAGGAATTTGGGTTTTACTGATGTATTTGGGTTTTATTTGTTCGGTTTTGACATTTATATTCTTGATTGATGTGTAGATGCTGAATGAAGATTCGTATTTCTTGCAGTACATAGTAATGCGAAAAAGTTCATTAGCCGTGTTGATGCCCCTGTCGTGAATTATTTTTGAAAGTTCATCAGTGTAAAAGAATAAAGAAAGAGTTGTTAATATTGTAGGGCTTTTGTTGAGGGTTATATATTTACAACAAAAATAAAGGCAACGTCAATAATGATTATGGAAACCCTTCAGTTTGATGAGCGGCTTCTAACGTTGTTTAGCAAGCCTTGTTTGTCGTGACATTGGTGAAATAAATTGGCTTTGTTATTTCTTGATAATGATCGATCACCCTTATAGCAAAGGGTTATAAGGTGGAGAATGAAAGGCTTTGGTTTTTACCTTGTGGATTATTTATTTTCTTGTTACCGTTACTCTAATACAGCTTTCTTCCTAAGTAGTTAAGTTTTATCGGCGGTTTTGTACCAAACGTTTTCAGGTATGTTCGACACTCCATCATTTGCAAGGTCCTGTAATTCAGCATCTCTCAGCCTTTCTTTTATTTTATTTCATTTTATTGTTTGCTTGTGATACCTGAAAATGAACTTGATTTGCTTCGGTGCATGTAGTGAGATGTTATGGATGCAATGACGTTCGAAGTGAATTGGGCTTCATGGAACCATCCCCTTTTCAACTTCTCCATCGCCTCCTTCATCGTCCCTCTGGCCCGACGGAGGTTTTGTGTCCTCATCCTTTGTCGTTCCGTTGATCGACTTCCTCTTTCCTTGTGCCTCAGCAATCCATTTGGCTTTCTGATGAATGGCGCTCGCTCACTTTCTGTCGATTCCCCGATCACTTCCTCAAGATAGATGGTTTCTCCCTTCTTGTGGAGCCATTTATGGAAGTTTAGTCGGTGTGGTTGTCGATATTTTTAGTATTGGTTCACTGATGACACAGTTCGACGATACAGCTAATTACGTAAGCTTGACCAAACGTTTTATTTAGTGCCGGGAGATAGGTAATGTTAAGTTGATAAGAAATTATATCTTATCAGTTGGCAAGTTACACATTGACTTCAACGAGTTGTGAAAGTAATGGAATTTTTTCCAATCCCTTAAAGTTTCTCGTGCATGATTTTTATGTTGTGATTAACTGGACGTCAGAGTTTTTTGTTTTTTTCTCGCATCACTGAGATGGGGAGGGGATGAAGCTTTTAATCCGTTCGTTTGTCCGTCTGGGCCGGGTTTTGTATTAAGTTCTAGATGTAAGCAACTTTAAGCCATAGAGGAATGATATCTTGTCAGTTGGCACATCATGGATGGCAAATATTAGGTCACCTTGACGTGCATTTTACACGTGACTGACTCTGGTTCAATTTTGCGCTGAAATCCTCAGGCGAAGGAATTAGTTGTCGTTTGCGACGGCTCCTATATATCTTTTAATTGATCTGTATTTTTGCCTGTCTTAATATCGCCATTTTAGGTATTCACTGTTTCTAGGCAGTTACCGTTGTCACATTCTCATCGTTAATAACGTAACTATTCGCTTTAACACCGTTGATACCTACACTGTTGTTCATTCTCTCACAAATTTTTATGGTAAAAAAAAAATAACAATTCGCAGAATGCTGTCATTGGTGACATTGGGAAACGGAATGTGAATGTGTTTTTTTTTCTAGTTCGGAAATTTCTAATATTTTTTTTTTCACCGTATATATATATATATATATATATATATATATATATATATATATATATATATATATATATATATATATATATATATATATATATATATATATATATGTGTGTGTGTGTGTGTGTGTGTGTGTGTATATATATATATATATATATATATATATATATATATATATATATATATATATATATATATATATATATATATATAATATATATAGAACTGCAGCTCAAAAGGCATATTAAATAGTAGGTAACTGGGAACCGAGTTCACTGTCTCCATTACAGCGTACAAATGAATTGCCTACGAATAAGTTAAGTATATCTTAGTTTTACCAGACCACTGAGCTGATTAACAGCTCTCCTAGGGCTGGCCCGAAGGATTAGACTATTTTACGTGGCTAAGAACCAACTGGTTACTTAGCAACAGGACCTACAGCTTATTGTGGAATCCGAACCACATTATAGCGAGAAATGAATTTCTATCACCAGAAATAAATTCCTCTAATTCTTCATTAGGCGGCCGGAGACTCGAACTCGAGCCTAGCGAGTGCTAGCCGACAACTCTACCGGCTCTCCCAACGAGGAATTAAATTAAGTTTACCATGCAAAGTATAATGAGATCTCATTTTGTAAAATTGCACAATAAGCTGGGCAAGATATTACGGTCAGTACAGTTTTCCGATTTGCATCCAGTTTTTTGAAGTGCTTGTTTTTATTTTGTTTGTTACTGAAGCGAAAGATACTTGTTTCAGATTGCTTTGAAACACACAAGTGAGGCGAGGTTATGCAGAAGATTTGTATTTTGCGATATTCAGCCTCAGATCCTGTTTGAAATACATTGTTATATTGTCTCGTCAGTGTAGGATTTTTTGACACCAGTTTATAATTAGAATGTTTAGCTAAATCTTGCTTATTTTTCTAAACCCTTTCAAGGTATTCCTTACACAACTTGTTTTCATTTCGCTTACGTTAGGCTTTTGAAATATAATTTTTACAGAAACAAAATTTTTCCTATACTTTCTCTTCCTTTCATTGAGTCTATCTGCGTAGTTGCAGAAATAAGGTAAGTGAAAGTAATTGGGTTTACTGGGATTGATTAGACTGATGTGTCTTGCATTAACATTCCTGATAGTCTTGAAGAGGTGTACTGAGGCCATACACCAAGGGGAAATTAAATGTAATGAAAATGAAACAATGTGTCATAAATATCCTTCATTTTGTCGAATTTACCAAAATCAACCTGTTACCTAAAAAAATAAGTCTAATCATCTTTAAAAGTTTAATCAATTAAATCAGAAAATAGTTAAAATAATAATAATAAATAATAATAATAATAATAATAATAATAATAATAATAATAATAATAATTAATAATAATGAGTAGAATAAATTTCTCTCCGAAGCAAAATAATAAAATATTAATCAAGATTAGAAATTTCACTTTAGTGTAGCAGGATTATTTAATAATCGTTTGTGAATCAAGATAATTAAAATAAGGCTCAAGTCATCAGAATTTACTGCCTAAGTTTTTTTCATTACCTGAAGATTATCTTGAAGACGAATTACATAGTATCCTTGATTTAAAACAATCACCAGTAATTAAAGCAATAATGTATTGAAACGCAATTTTATTTAAATGATGATTGCCATGTTGCCTCCCTCATTTTTAGATCCAGACTCCACGATAGAGCTCTCTCAGAGAATTCCAACATAGGAGAGTGCTGATAGCTTTGTGTCCTATTACTGCTCATCAATACACTAACAGTGCCCTATCAGCAGAGTTGACTGATCATTACTTGGCTGAATAACTGCCAAAAAACACCTATTGCCGTCTCTCCTGTATGTTGGAAATAAGGCTGGCGACCTCATCCGTAAAATACGTGCTCGGGGCATAATTTTTGTTTTGTAATACTTGATCTGGAGCTGAGGAGCATATCCTGTAGAGCCATTTTAACTGAGAAATAGCAAAAAATAAAACTAAATGGTGGGTTTAAATTCGTTATTAAACATCCTTGCATTTTAAAGTTAAATTCAAAATGTAAAATGTTCTTCCACTTTGTAGCATATTCCCTGCAACTTTTTAAAACCCAAAATTTCTGCAACAACCCGTAACCTTTTTCTATTTATGTTCAGTTGCACAGCATTGAAGAATTTTATGAGGTCAGGCGTTCATGTGTAGGTCTTGTGTGTGTGTGTGTGTGTGTGTGAAGCGACATCCACTTGAGGGATATCACGTTATCCCGACAAGTTATGCTTTCATTGACTTGTACTAGAATTGAAAGACATTTTTCACTTTGACTTTTATCAAGTGTATTTAGATTCTGCTGCAGAAATGGATATTCATTTTAATTTTGCTTACTTTCCCGAGAATGTTTTGGATTAGGAAGGTATTGGAATATAAGTAAATCGCCACAAGTAATGGCTTAATCCTATTTTTTTGTCATTATCATTTTTAGCATATTCACCTTCCTGAGATCATTATACTATCAGTTTTTTTTAATGTTTCAAGACTTCTTTACCTCCCTTTTGTGTGATGTTGGCCGCAGCCACAATCGCAATGATAATCTAACCTGATAAGATTAAGAAGTCCACAACCAGATAAAAAGGATCAGGAACTCTATGAGGTTATATTATCGGAGTCCCAACAAGTTCGTCATTGGAACGTCACCCTTATTTAACTTCTTCTGATTCTCATGTGTAGTTGTAGGTAGGATTTTTATTAATTGATTATTATTATTGACCGTTTAGCATTTTTATTGTTGTCATGAGCAGTATTGCATGGGCTGCCGTGTTTGTTTTCGTCTGCAGTGTCCTCCGATGCAGAAGCCACTCGGAAATTTTTTCTCGCGGTTAGGGTTCATCTATCTTGATCTTGGGGACTCTTCAGATGTGGGATTATTTTTCGCATCATTGAAGATTTTTGTTGTGTGGATACGCTTATTTATATCAATGCAAATTTATCCATGTTTTGTATGTACTCATAAATTACAATAACTGCTGCCTTATTATACAAATATATATATATAATATATATATATATATATATATATATATATATATATATATATATATATATATATATATATATATATATATATATATATATATATATATATATATATATATATATATATATATATATATATATATATATATATATATATAATAAATTATATTGAATTTTATATATTTTAAAATAATTTTCAGATTTAATTAGCCATATTATTGTATAATGTACATTGTTAACGTTTACACGTGAGTTGACTTGTCAAGAAAAAGCAGTGTACACTGAAGTGAGTCATGAAGTTATTAGTGATGATTAGTGAAAGAGGCTTGTGCTAGTATTAAGCGTGGTTACAGTGTTCACCACTTGGAAAGAAATGGAGTGTGATTACCGTGGCTCCCCTGGAATGTCCACTGTGGTGACAGGGGCGAAGTTAAACTATCAAGAGACGTGGAGGGCACAGAGAGGCTAATTATGGAGGTGTCTTAGGATGCCTCCGGAATCCTCAACCCCACGCCAAAAATCCCCTCCATCCTTTCTTCTGTCTTACCCACTACGGCACTTCTTAATCCCATCTCAGCTCGAGATCTCGCAACCAACGGCCCCCACCATGTTGAGCGTAGGCGGCTTGCCGGAGCTCACTGTCTCCGGAAGCCATCGCCGGTCCAAGAGCGATTGCGGCCTGAACAAGCGGGATGCTGTCGCGGATCTGGCCCCCATGGCACCCTCTCTTGGGGTAGCACTGTTACCTCCTCACGGGAATTTCAGTGGTGGTGATAACCATAGGAGCCATGGTGGTCATCACCATCACCACCACCATTCTCACTCCCGCCCTCACACTCCTGTTATGAGGCGTTCTCCTTCGACTTCTTCAATCCCGGAGATTTTTATTAGTGGGGAGGATGAGGCAGGGGCAGGTGTCTCACCCGTCACGCGGTTGGCCGTCTTTTCCCTGGCGGACTTCTTGGAGACAGTCTCTTATGCCAGTAACTCCCCTAGGTGAGGAACGGGAGTTACGCTAGACCTCATTCATCATTCATTACTCTTTGTAACAATTGTATTCTCCTTTGTTTGCACCTATGTAAATTGAACAGGTAAATGTATAAAGCTCGCTTAATTGGTCCCTTTACATGTCGAAATATACTTATTTACTGAATAGTAACTTGGGTAGTGAACGCTTGCATCATGAAGAGAAAAAACCAATTTTTGGAGGTCGGCCTGCTATAATCGTAGTTACATTGGCCATGTGTTGAATATTTAATAAGATTTATGATGATTAATGCTCATGATATCTTATCACTGGGTCTGATAATTGTAGTTTGAGTGAATAATGATGGAAATCCGTTCTACGAAAAGTTCTGTGGCCGAGATGACTAATTCACCCATGCATATCATTGCCAGTCGATCGCTGTTGTTTATCAACAAAGAGTATTGAGGGTTGGGTCCACAAAATTGTTGTGACTCGTGCTTTACAAGCTGACTGGCATGAGCAAACTGTTGTCTGTGTACGCTAGTTTACTTCCAGTATTCAGTATTAAATATTCCTCTAGTTATACAAAATCAACGTACTTTAACTACAGTTGTGGTTAATATTTTTTATTATTTCTTTAAAACCACTACTTAATTCGTTGGTGATTTTCTTTGTCATTGGAGGCGAAGTCTGCGAAGTTTTTAAACTGAAAATTGCTCATTATAAGTTTGAAGTGTTTTACTGTTATAAATTTTAATTTTAATTTGAGTTAGTCACTTCATCTCAGAAACTACGAAGTGATTTTCAAGCGAAACATTTCCTCTTGAATCCTCTTCATGTATAACTAGAGGTAAGATTTAAAAAAAAGGGGGCGAGGAGTAAACCACTTCAACTTTATTTACACCATAGTCGTTCAGATACAAGTAAGGTTAGCTAAGAATAAATTTTGTTGCCCATTATTATCATAGTTTTAGGAAGAATTATGTAAAATTGGACAAATTAAGTGAGAACCTTAGTTGCTCATTATCTGTGATCCTCTTTTGTAAGTACCTTGTTTATGCAATCTCCTTTATAAAATTTAGCAGGACTTAAGAAATTATATTCTCAGTGTGTAGTTCCATTTTCTGTTTTTTTTCCAGTTGACAAGGAATGAGGGGATCAATATCACCCATTCTCATACGCAACTTCTGTTGATGGTATTGTGTGTCTGAGGTATGCCCAGTAATCTCTCTTCTTTTTTAGCCCGTCCTAACATCACTATTTGACTTTTGCATTTTTTGACCTTGCAGGAAAAAAGGGGGTTCGAGTGAGGTCAGCGGGAGCGGCCGCGGAAGCGGCGGGGGCGGCAGCAGCCGAAAACGATCTCCTCTGCCTGGTCGCAAGTCCACCGGAGGAACCACAACTACAGATGGTGCCTCGGGCGCCGCCACTTGCAGCAGCAATGCCTCTCCGAACGTCCTTAACAATGTTGGCGGGGCTGGGATGGGCCAAGCTACGCCCCATCAGGGCAGAACCTCGAGAATGCCCAATACCCATTCCGCCGCCCAGCAGGACGATGCCGGTGTCCATTCGTCCAACGAGGAATGTGATGCTGTAAGTAACTTTCGGGGAATGACTGCAATTATGTTGGTCTTCATTCTTCAAGCTGTCTTCTAATGTACACCTAAAACATTTTCGTAATTTGTGTGTGCTCATTGTTACTGATGCTCTGATGTTGGTAATATTGAATTTATTATTATTATTATGCCAACTTTAGTACTGTATTAATGAAGTTGGTAGTCAGATTTAAGGTGTAGATTGTATTTTTGGCAAGTCTACTAATGATGTCATCATTATTTTTATGGTGGATAATTTTTGTTGCATTGAATAGCAAGTCGTCGTTTTCTATACAAACAAAAGTGAGGGAGAGAGCAGTGATGATGTTTGAGAATGCGTTGCAATAATAATTGCTTTAGCAGTTATCTCTAATATGTGTTCTTTCTTGGGAACCACATCAGTGAAAAAAATGCCTAAACTCGGGAACAGTTCTTTAGTTTTCAATACTTATGAGATAACTTTTAAAAAATGGTAAACATGAGCTAATTTATTGACATTAGAGATATTTTCATGGAATAAGTCTGAAAACAAGGTTGCATTTTGTTTTATCCGTATGATTGTGGGATTTGTTTTTGTGTCAGTGGGCAAAGAGAAGGCCAGTTAAAGGGATTCTGTTTGATCTGCCTGGAGTTAACTCAGATATAAGGTTTCAGAAGTCTTAGATCTTCATCCATGAAAAGATTTAACTCGGCAATTTCCCTTTATACTGTCACCCTCAATATGGATTGCGTCCCTATGACCAGATCGCTCACCTTTATGCTGTAGGTGCTTTAGTAACCTTTCCCGCTAATGTTTAATAGGTATGTGGTAGACGGAGGGTTTAACTTGAACATCACACGGCTTTAATTGAATTCACCTTCTTTCTTACCCTCAGTGCACAGTAATATTGTTTTTGTACATAATTCTACATTTCATTCATATATCCTTTAGTTTATTGTTCTATCAGCATTTCTTCTGTTAATTACGTTTTGTATTTCTGGTCCTAAAAAATGTGCATTGCTCCTTTTCACGTGCATATTAAGGATTACCGTAGAAAACATAAGAAACCTGTGGATAACCTTGTGTGATCTTTTGCAGAAGATTTTCCAGCTCAGTAACTGCGAAAGTCGATAGTGGAAATTAATGCGTTATTTATGGTTTCTCCATGCAACTAGTTCGAAAACACCTCACTTCTTTAAACTCTGTATTTGTTACATTCCTTAAGATTTCGTGTTACATAGAATTGAAATTTGTCAACTTGTCAAATGTTTGATGGATTTATTTATATGGTAACTGTAAAGTTTTTTGTCTTTGACATCCGTTTGATATTATATTCATGCCATTTATGCAAATTGACCTTAGATTTGTATGTACCTGTTATGCGGGTTTGGTAACAAGGACAGAACTGAGCTAAGTTCTAAACAGGCTCAGAATATACTATAGATTCCTTATGGATCACATTTTTATTCGTGTACAAAATTAATATATATATATATATATATATATATATATATATATATATATATATATATATATATATATATATATATATATATATATATATATATATATATATATATATATATATATACATATATATATATATATATATATATATATATATATATATATATATATATATATATATATATATATATGTGTGTGTGTGTGTGTGTGTGTGTGTATATATATATATATATATATATATATATATATATATATATATAAATATTATATATGTATATATATATATATATATATATATATATATATATATATATATATATATATATATATATATATATATATGATATGATGGAAGTGAATAGTGCAGTGTAAGGTTTCAAAATATTGCTAATGAGCCTTTTGAGGAGGGGTATGAAGTGACCAATGTTGTTGACTTCAAGAGGAGAGTTAGCTCAACAATATCTTCATACATTCCACCTTCGCTCCTTAAGACTCGCATTTGTTACACCAAATTCTATTTTATGTACAATCTCTTTTAAATTTCTAAAATTCAGTCACAGATTTGTAGTTCTAGTCAAGATCTTTGAAGTACTGTTTGAGAATTCTTATAACCTCCCGTACAGGAAACAGTCCCTTCATCAGGTGTATCCAATGGATCAGGGGAGCTTGTGGATGCTTTGCGTCAGGGCGACAATGGAGCAGGCATTGATGAGGACGACCATGCTCAGCATGTCCAACGGACGAGGGAAGTTGTTGACCACATCCAGGCAAAGATACAGAAAACTAAAGACCTCATCAAGGAGGAACAAAAAGCACGAGACGGTCAGTATTTTAAACAAGTGTTTGTATATTCTTTGCAAAGGAGAAATGGATCAACAATGTTTGATTTGTAAAAAAATTTTTAAAGGAAAAAATTAGGATGTATATGACAAATTAGGTTCTTTTGACTGTGTGAATTATATCTTTGCTAGCTTTTTAAAAATTTCAGTACTGTAGTAATTATGTGGAAGAATGGAGATTTTAAATGATATTTGCAGTGAAATCTTTTATAGTATATTGTGTAGATTTTAGAATTATG
>NC_089750.1:44509026-44529026 GCF_040412425.1 Macrobrachium rosenbergii | reverse complement strand
GGCTAATGAAGAATTAGAAGAATTTATTTTTGGTGATAGAAATTCATTTCTCGCTATAATGTGGTTCGGATTCCACAATAAGCTGTAGGTCCCGTTGCTAAGTAACCAATTGGTTCTTAGCCACGTAAAATAAATAAATCTAATCCTTCGGGCCAGCCCGAGGGGAGCTGTTAATCAGCTCAGTGGTCTGGTAAAACTAAGGTATACTTTTTAACTTTTTCCTCGTTCTCCTTCCTCTTATCTCTTATCAGCCGATGCACCCAGTGCAGAGTCAGACGTCATGAAAAGAAGCGAAAATGGACAGTGGCTTTTACGATGGCCGTCGTGTCGTTTGGGTCGCTGTCAATCATTCGGGAAAGCTGTCTATATTTCCTGTTGTGGGAAGCTGTTCATGCAAGCGTTTCGAGAAAAAAGGAGAGTCAGACAGACAGACGAATATTCAAACATGATCAAGTTCTCTCTCTCTCTCTCTCTCTCTCTCTCTCTCTCTCTCTCTCTCTCTCTCTCGTTCGGAGGTCTCCCTCCCCCGCTCGGAGGAACGTTTTCCAATCGCTTAAAATGCTAAGAGAGCTATACACTGGGTCTCCTGGGAAATTCTTTCCATTTTTATAGCTGGAAGTACTCACGAGAATCGAATTCACAAAACTTCGGTCCAACCATTTGGAAAGGAACCAACACTTAGCTAAATATGAATAGCCCTTCTGTTTTCCCCACACCCAGTTTGTCTTTCTTCAAGCGTTGGTTAGATTACTTTCATGTGAGTATAATTTTCACCAGCAAGCATGACGAAATTCACTGGAGCGAACTGTCAAAAGGACAAATTTTTTCAAATTCTTAGCTAAGGGTGCCGGTGGTACAGGTAGCAAAAGCCGTTTCAAACAAACACAAAAAAATAATAAGTAATAATAGCCAACCTTGAGGGTAGTGGAAGCGCAGAGAGAAGCCCATATCCTGCAGTTAGAAAACTGATTGTTTGATTTAATGTTCTCTGACACCGCAAAAACTAAGGTCATTGACGCCGATATCATTTGTTGAGAATGACGAAATTTATATAAAAACTATGGACACCACAAGATTATATATACATATATATATATATATAAGAGTATATATATACATATATATATATAATTATATATATATACATACACACATATATATATATATATATATATATATATATATATATATATATATATATATCAAATAAAACTATAGCTTTTACAGAAGACCTGTTTCTGATGCATATCTAAATGTGCCACTGGCCAGTTAGAAGAGAAGTGATGATCAATGACCTATGGACACACTAAATGCGACACATGTTGACAAAACAGAATGGCTATAGCCGATCGATGCGGCAGTGGGCATACAAGGGGCTCAGAATGAATTTCTTCATCCTTTCACCGTTTCTGATATCAAGGTTTTCAGGAACAATGAATAAATGAATGCAAGGAATTTGGGCCATATGGCCAAGCGCTGGGGTTGGAAAGGCCATTCAGCAAATTAAAAAAACAACCAAAAACAACAAAGCAGGAGTTCAATGTTAAATTCGTTATACGTGTGTGTGTGTGTAAGTGTGTGTGTGTAGAAATTACTTACAAAAATAAAAAAAAATATTCGGACACAACCTTGTCAACCTAAAGACAACTTCCCCATGAAACCCAAGATCATGCATTTTAAAAGTATTAATTTTTTTATATGGCAAATCGAAGCCCTCAAGAGAGGTTATTGACAAACATGATGTCAATTGTTGCCCTCTGTTCACTCATTAACTCAAACACTTCAGTGGCTTCCAAGACTCACTCTGACAAACATATGCTCTCATGATTCTCAGAGGTGTGTATTTTTTTTTTTATTTGAATGAAAATGAAAGAAATTAACAAATTAATATTTATTATTATTATTATTATTATTATTATTATTATTATTATTATTATTATTATTATTATTCAAAATGTGCTTAAATACATATGATAAAAACAAAGCCTACATGATAGAAAAAGAGAGAGAAAAGCCGAAGGAAAATAAGAAATTCGTAGTTATGCGATTCGCGCTACCCTCGACGCGATGCCACTTCCGGATGGACTTGGGAAGCACTTTCGTCGCTTCCTTGTCGCTTGTGAGCGCGACAGGAATGCCAAACAGGGATCTTCATACTGCAATGAGAGAGAGAGCTAGGAAAACTCCGGCCGCCCCCACCACACTCTCCTCTTTTTAATGCCTGTGACCTCGACAACACCACTTTGCAGCATAGCGCCTGCTGCAAGGGAATTGCCTAATTCGTACATCAACAATCAATCTCTTTACAGAAGCATCAAACGAGTGTTACAGAACTTATCGTTGGCTGTAACTTTTGCAGAGAAAAAGCTTGATTTTTGCCTTCTGGACACAAAAAGGCATACTAATACCATTTCACGCTATTAATGCATGTTACAAAGACAAAGATTAAGACGAAAGGAGTACTCATTCAGTTACGAAGCGAAAAAAAAATAAGATATATGTATATATATATATGTATACATATACTAGCTGACCAACCCGGCGCTGCCCGGAAAATCTCTGAATGACATTCGATACACTCTCTCTCTCTCTCTCTCTCTCTCTCTCTCTCTCTCCTCCTCCGTAACACCCTGCTCTTCTCTCTCTTCTCCTTCACTCTCTTTCTCACTCTCTCCCAACACGCCCATTCACTATCATAGAATTCAACAACCTAAGGCCGTGTATTCACGATCAAGTTTACCTGCCATTTCTTCTGTCAGTTCATTGAAACTGCCATTAATACTTGCGTGTAGACAATAGTTTGTGGGCGGAGACAGTCCACTTACCAGAACAGATGAACAGATGGTATTACCTAAATGCTGTATCTTCCGACCGACTGACAGGTAATTGCACGTGTGGGCAGGTTAGCACCAATTTCATGACAGTTTGCCACTGTATTTCATCTGGGAAGCATCTCAGATGCTTTGATCAGAATATGAATAAATTATGTATAGGCTTATTTATTTCACTGCAAGACCCTTCTACACTATTTGTAGGCCATTATAAGTTCAAATCATACAATAAAAATCTAAACAATATTTCCATGTGATGCAGACAATTTGGTACAGGCCTAGGCCAATGATGTCTTTTTATGATACATGTTACTATAATGAAAGTAAACTTCACTGTCCAATTCATCAAAAACTGAACCAACCCCTCAGTTCTACTTTAAACTCGTTCATTAATATTGTATGAGAATAGACATTTTTTTTATAAGAAATATTTAGTCTATACTCAGTTACACCTTTTTAATTCTTTCCTATTATTAACGAAATTGCTGCAAGAGTTACCCTTCCACCCCCTCATCATACTAAGAAAAGAAGTGGCAAAACACTTTCCTATACGGCTAACTTCAACTCGTGATATGTATTTTTTATATTGGTTTTATGGACGTTTTTAACATAACACAATAAATTACAACTCATTATCTATATCACGACATCAAATTCCTTAACGTAGAATTGTGTAGAGAGTTACATGTACAGTATCTAGAAACTTGGTCAATCATACAATAACATAATCATAAATCAAACAAAATCTTTCCCTTCTTGGAGCAATGTTAGCCAATCGGTTATTCATTGTTTTGAATAAATATGCGTTGATAAAAGATAGAAATGAATATATATTATTCTAATATATAACCATAAACAATAATTTTATTTTCCTAAATCATGGGAATACTATTCCTTACTGTGTATGATTACATCACCAAAAGGTATGAATTTACGTGTTGTGTAAGCTGTGAGCACTTCGAGTTACTCAAATAGTTGCCTTCCACTTTTTTGCATCGTAAATTGTTGTTGTTCTCTCTAGGTAATAATTAGCAATAAACCTCACAGATAGATAGATTTTGCTCCAAAGTGTCTGAGTGATGCCTTGAGAGAGAGAGAGAGAGAGAGAGAGAGAGAGAGAGGGGTTTGATGGCGGTTTCTGCTGGCTGAAATTGTTGCGTTAAGCCACTACTACACATGCGCAGACTCGGCTTCGCTTACTACAGAAAGAAATTATTGATTTAGGTTTTCAATGTAGATTTTACCGAGGTAATAAACAATTATATTAATTACTATCATAAATTTTGATCAAAATTCATGTAAATTCTAATAAAAAATTGACATTATAGGGGATTTATTGTTGTAGATTAATCATACTTCTGGCAGCACCAGAAGAAAAGGTGAAGCGTCAGGTGAAAAATGAGAATAAACCCAGAAAACTGAAGGAAAAGGTGACATAAAAAGGAAAATTTCATTTTTGTCTGTGTTTGTATGTCTGTCATGGGGTATGGGATTGATTTTGAGTTGAAAACCTTTCTGGGGTGACATAGAGGCCGTGCACAATTTTGTCTGGGTCTGTCAAGCAGCTCGGATTTCTATACTGACAAACAAATATGCAAACATTCACTTTTATATATATATATATATATATATGTATATATATATATATATATATATATATATATATATATATATATATATATATATATATATATATATATATATATATATATATATATATATACATACATACATACATTTACGACCGAGAAACTCCGGTTCTCTGCCAAGAGCAGGGACTGGGAAATGTTAAGCTTCTTAACATCCGATTCCCAAATTCGATGAGATTCAGTGAAGAGTGATTCTGATATGAAGGATAATTAGTTCGTGAATGTGCGTTATTTGTTGCCATTTACACAGAATCTGGTCATGTAGTCAGCTACTTGTTCATCACTCCTGTCTACAGGTAACAACATATATATTTAAAAATACCTCACTATTTATCTCTCTCTGGTCTTGGGAGCTTATAGAATAGAATAGAATTTAGGCCAAAGGCCAAGCGCTGGGACCTATGAGGTCATTCAGCGCTGAAAGAGAAATTGATAGTAAAAAGGTTTGAATGGTGTAACAGAAGGAAAACCTCGGCGTTGCACATGAAACAATTGTTAGGAGAGGGTTGAAATTAAGATGGAAGAAACAGAATACGAATGAAGGTATAGTAAAATGAACTAAAGGGGTTGCAGCTAGGGCCGAAGGGACGCTGCAAAGACCCTTAAGTAATGCCTACAGTACACCGCATGAGGTGCACTGGTGGCAATAACCCCCTACGGGATTGGGAGCTTATCTGATCGGGAATCCCGTACCTGAGATAATTTCAGTTCCTCGAGGACACACCTCTAATTCATTTTTCCGACTCTCTCTGGAGGAAATTTACTAAACCTCTCACTTTCATCAACATTCTGTTGCTCGTGTTTCTTCAGAATGTCTTCATCGGGTAAAATGCTTCAGATCTCATCTATTATTTTCTCCATCACACCAGTTCAAGGGAGATGTTCAATTCAATCAAACAGACTCTGTCTCCCTTCTTCACAGAATTGAATCTACTGCAATTCGTTTGATCAGTGTTCACACACCCACCTTATTTCTCAAGCATTTTCCTCCAATGCCGTAAGTTGGTTTTCTCTCTCTCTCTCTCTCTCTCTCTCTCTCTCTCTCTCTCTCTCTCTCTCTCTCTCTCAATATATATATATATATATATATATATATATATATATATATATATATATATATATATATATATATATTACTTTTACGGGTATTCTTTTTGGTCACTGTTACTTTGGCACCACTTGTTCATTCGAAGTGTACGATTCCAAGACCGCGTCTTTCCTTATACTGCTAAACTTTGGTATTCCTTTCGATTCTGTATTCCTCGATTCTACAATCTTCCTTCCTTTAAGAGGCAGCTCTACCGCTTCCTTGGGGCGAAGATCTGTCTTCTTTCCACTGTCCTCATACCTGGAGCCTGAGCCCGAGTAGAAAACTGTTAACCTTCAACACAGAATAGAATTTCCTACAGACCCAATTTCAGCGTGGCGGTAAAAGGGAAATAAAAGGATAACGACGTCAACATCGGCAAAAATAGAAAGGATAAAATGAATAAAGGAACCACAAACACATAATTATAAGAGTGATCAAAGTCTATGACTCACAACTTCGCAACAAACGCGTAATAACAAGGAGTGATAACATGTGGTGCATCTTTCTTTCTTTTTATGATTAAGAACAAGACGGGTTATGCCTAAGAAAGAGAACTATGTCAAAGTGCTTCAGTTCTTCGTTACTAACAAACTCCTCTCACAGCCTACATCATGGAACTGCATGAAAACATTTAAATGTGTGTACATTTTCCCGACAAAACTTGACATCGGTGTATACACTTTTTATCATTAATAATAAATGGGGCCCCTTCCCCCTCCCAAAACCTCTCAAACTCCTCCACGAGATAATCCCTACCCCAGAATGGGTGAAGGGATCATCTCCTTTTGCCTATGAAAAAACAACAATAAGACTTAGTTCCTCAAAACGATCACGGTTCCTTTGTACGAATAAGCTAAAAAAAAACAAAGAGAAAAGAAAATGAAATACCCTTCCAAGACGCCAACGCCAGGGACAAGCAAACCTCATCCAATGCAGAAATGAGGTTCATTAAACCCGCCCCCCCTCCCCACCAACAACTAACATAGGATGGGAAGAGAGGCGACGCGACGGAAGAACGAGAAGCACAATTGCATGAAATTACATTTCATGACCGCATGACAAATTCGGCTCCAGGTAAGCGTGACCATCATCATCCTCCTCTTCTTTTTCGTCCAAAGGACAAACAAACATGAGAAAAAGGACAAACGCAAGAATTACACTACTATCCTAATGACGATGACAATGCAACTTATAATACACGCTGCAGGAGATAAAATGATTTACATGACAAATATAAGTAATTTCATTTGTAACATTATTGATTTGTGTACATAAATATGAAAATTATCCATATACATGCACACCAACACAAACACACACATATATATATAATTTATTTATTTATATATATATATATATACATAAATTTATTCTTCATACTGTACATCGTTAATGCCATCTTCCTATGGGGTCGACCTCTTGAAACTTCCTTCTCCACAGAATTCAACTTTGGGCATCTAAGAATTCTACTCCCCGCGAATTCAAGAGTCTACGACGTGACTCCAGCAAATTTTCTGCCTGCCACTACTTCTCCTATCCTCCACGTCCATATCATATCAAATGCTTTAGTAACCAGATCACCCTCATCCCCCTATGAACTACATGACCCAACCACCCCATACTATTTTCTCTGGCTTTATCTGTTAGTCAATAACAACCACTCTTTTTATTATTTTTTCACCTTCATTTTTTTCCAGCAATGACACTCCCATGCCCCATCTAAACGTCTTCATTTTTGTCATTTTCAGGACTCCCTCCTGTACAATACAGCTGCACTGGTCTCACTACTGCTTTGTAGACCCTAATGAAGTCTCAACGGAATCATCTCATCTAGAATCACTGTACATATATATATATATATATATATATATATATATATATATATATATATATATATATATATATATATATATATATATATATATATATATATATATATATATATATACATATATATATATATATATATATATATATATATATATATATATATATATATATATATATACATATATATATATATATATATATATATATATATAGTGTGTGTGTGTGTGTGTGTGTGTGTGTGTGTGTGTGTGGTAAGAAGCACACCCTCTTTATCTTAGAAGGTAAACAGTTTCCCAAAGAATAAGCAGCGACGAACAAACGAAAAGTGGCGATCACAAAAGGCACATTCGTCAAAACAAAACGTGCGTCAGTGACAAACTCATAAATTACATCACTCAAAATCCATTTTTGCAAAACCAGACAATTCGCTGCAGAAATAAAGGGAATTTAAAAAAAAAAAAAGAAATCTGTTCAAATAACGCGTCAATCTCTTCTGGGAGAGTCGCTGCGTGTCGTTCAGATAATGATGTCATGGCAATAATGGGGGGTGTGTGTCTGACTGTTAGTATCTATGATGATGGCTCTCCCTGTGAGCATCAAAATTTTCGAAATTCAAGGGCTTTTTTGGAGGTAGCGCAAAACCGAATGTTAATTCTTTTGTCACTGTAAGTATATTATTATTATTATTATTATTATTATTATTATTATTATTATTATTATTATTATTATTATTATTATTATTATTATTATTATTATAATAATAATAATAATAATAATATTATTATTATTATTATTATTATTATTATTATTATTATTATTATTATTATTATTATTATTATTATTATCATACAAGCTCCCACCATAGTTAGAAAATCAGAAGTAAAGAATAAAGCTCGTACGGAAAATAAAAGCAAATGAAATGACGTAATCAAAACATTGGAACCAGATTCATTTTAATCTCCACAACAGAAATGCATTTGCCCTTTAGTTCGTGCTTCTTAGTTCCAAAGATTCAACGGCCTTCGGTGACGAGTCCATAATTTGGGTAAACCTGGAAAACTGGAACAAAACTTTTAGAAAGCCCGCGGTACTAAACCTCAGAGAAAGGCAAGACTATGAGAAGTAACTGCATATCCAATACTACGCGGTGAACAGAACTGTCTTGGAAGATCTAAATACACACGATTTCATCAAACGACGTAGATGCAGATTAATACTAGGATCCGGAATAAGAAATTATATGAAGTCAAGTTTTTATCTCACAATTAAGATGCTATTCAGCTGCTGAAGACCGGACTGGAGAACAATATTCGTAACACTGCAAAACAAACAAATGACAACATTTACGTCACTATTAAGCTATTTATTTGGCTAGCTCCGAAAATCACAATTGAAGGTTTTAAATCATTATGAGACTAACTTTATCGTTAAAGAACATTACGCAATTCATTATACGGAAGTTCAAAAATAGCTAGAGAAGAAAATAATCAACACGGGATAAAATAATATAAATTTGGAATACCGGTATGTATTGTTTACTTACTAATGAGAAACTTATTCAAATTTGTGCAATAATAAAATAGGTCAAAACATATAAATACAAACGGATAACTTCCATTAAAATCGCAAAAAAAAAAAAATCACATATTACGTACCTAATGAAAGCTTCGCAAAGTTAGCGTGACAATAGTCAGACGATTCATAAAGACAGCGATATGACGTACCACCATCTACGCAATACGCAAGAGAAAAAAGAGAGGAAAAAATGACTCATTCCCTAACCAAGATCAAGCTATTCTCAGGTCCAAGCTGCAAGGACGACCAGCGAAGAGGAACATAATATTACCAATGGAGTTATCTACCAACTGCTGCCGCTGTGCTCCGCCGATCTAGCATGAGAATGCAACCTTTCCCGTGGCCGTCACTTCGCCCAGTGTTGCAATTAAAAGCTCCCTCCAACAAAGTCGTGAGTCGAATCGATTTCCGAGCGAAGCTTCGTCACACATAAGGGAAGGGGAGACTTCCAGCCTATCCGTTTCGAATTTCTACTTCTTCGCTCCTCAGTACCAAAACCAAGAGTGGTCTAGATGAGCCACACCCAATTAAATATTCTAAATCATAAATGGTTGTTAGATAAAGGAAGATCATGCATGTTCTTTACTTCTACGTTTATGATAAAGTTTGTGAGTGATGGGAATTCCCAAAGTAAATACAAAAATAAATGTTGGGAGGCAAAAAACACAAAATGAAATATCTAAAAAATTTCTTCATATATGGATGCACAGCACGTTCAATACTAATGTTTTTTCACAAGAATGAGAAAAAATTACACATGTATAAAAGTCATAAAAAACCAAGATTTTGAGAACAAACAAAGCATGACAAGATCAATCAAAAGTCATTTGCATATAACTGCAAAATATACACGAACTGGAATTTTTGTTTGTGTCCTTGAAAGTTACGATTGTTTTTGCTAGGGGCATAAACCTAAAAGAAAAAAAAATAGTCTGAAAAAGAAAACATTCACAAACACAAAAGTTAAAAGGCTGTTGTCGAGAGGGACTTTCACGTTAATGAGACGACTAACTGCACTGACTTGGGCGTTTAATGAGTGGAAAAACGTGCGAGTCTCGTATCAGTTAGTTAGCAGACAGGACCTGACAAAGGAAGATGACTACATTCATTATTAAAGCGCCATGAACTCAAAATCAGTGATTCTTAAGGGCACGACTTAGGGCAAATCTGCGTATGTTAATCAATTAAATTATATTCCGACATTGAAAACTATCTCGATGTATTCTCAGAAGCGATTACACAATAAATAATGAAACAAAAAGCTTGTAAAATGTCCTAGTAGTAGAATTAAGGCTGGATTCCATGAGGAAATGAATAATCAATTGAAACCTCAATAAACTTTGGTGCCCCAAAAAATTAGGGTAAATTTAACTTGTGGATATCGTGGGACTTGACATATCCTTCATAGCACCCTCGATTGTGAGCTCGGGAGTGATAAGCATCATGTCATGGGACGGCTCTGGACACTCCGGATTTTCAAAAAGAAATGAGTAAAAGAGAGAGCGTTCAAATGCCGGCAGAATTTCACATGTTTGTGCACGGAGGCCCTCGAGTTACAACCACCAGTGATGCGACAGAATACAGATCGCTATTTATAAGCAGCGTCACGTCCAAAATCTATGCGCACACTGGTTCTCCAGTTGTCCCCTTAAAAATACAGCATGTAAACATGATCTGCTGCAGTCTGCTGCAGCAATAACACCAGCAGCGTAATGTATGAAAGCAACCCAAGATTTTAAGATGGATGAGAGTATGGTATTAGGCCCAAAAATTAGGTTCAAGAAAGCCAGTCAAACCCTCCACACAGTCACAAATAAAAATGTTTATACTCATAAGAAAACGACTTCTCTAGTCATAACGACAAATTGCTGGTCGTGATTTGCCAGCATGGTGACTAGAGCTGGGTGTCCAAAAATCAACAGTTTTGCACTCATCCCAAAATCAGAAATCCTGGTTCTATCTTTCGTCATCAAGCTACCGCACAGAAAACCTGAAAATGTGAATCGACAGCGGCAAAGCCAATAACAAAGGCTTGAGATAAACACAATAGCGTCAAGCACTCAGAGCGAAAATGCAATTAGTTGCCAGAAAAGTCTGCATTTTTTCTGCGCCATCCCACTGTTAGTAGGAATGGAAAGGAATATAAAATTTAGGCCGAAGGCCAAGCGCTGGGACCTACGAGGTCATTCCGCACTGAAAGGGAAATTGAGAGTAGAAAGCTTTGAAGGGTGTAACAGGAGGAAAACCTTGCAGTTGCACTATAAAACAATTGTTAGGAGAGAGTGGATAGCAAGATGGAAGAGAGAACGTGAATGGAGGTACAGTAACAGGAGTGAAAGGGGACGCTGCAAAGACCCTTTAGTAATGCCTACAGTGCACCGCGTAAGGTGCACTGATGGCGATATCCCCCTACGGGGTCCGCTGCTAGTAAAACAGTATCGTGTTTACGGACGGACAATGACTAAATAATCGATGCCTATACACAGATGTATAAGCGAAATTATCGAGCATACAATCACACGTAAAGCACCTTTAATTGCGATAGTATTTGTGAATAAGACACAAAACATGTATCTCAATCTAAGAGAGAGAGAGAGAGAGAGAGAGAGAATCTAACCAATCTCCAATGAATGTTTCACAACAGTGGGATAATGATCACCTCATTGAGGCCACCGTGTTTTCATGTGTACATCATAACGTAGCAATGTCCACTGACGTCTAATTTTCTCTCCTCTATCTTTCTGTCCCTCCACCTTTTATTTAGCAAACCTTAACAGTCATCTAACAACTAGGTGCATGACTCAGAGGCGCACCGGATTTTTTCGAGAACACGCCCATACGTCCCTTTTCGTCCGGTTCGAGATTTGATCACAGTCCGTCCAGAGAGAGAGAGAGAGAGAGAGAGAGAGAGAGAGAGAGAGAGAGAAATTGATTATACATGCAGGGAGGAATTGATAAAACGGCATGACGAAAGTTTAATGGTCACGAAGTATTATAAATTCTGGGGGACGACTTGTGATCCCTAGATTACCAAGCTTGGAGGTCAAAGGGTGGAATACTGCAGAAAACAGTTACTGAATATCCCGAATTCCAAAATACAATATAATATGAGAGGGAAAAACCAGTTAGGTAAACAGACAGGACAAGAGCAATCTGGTTTGTCATCAAGTTTTCGTTTTCACAGGCCATAAAATGCTGTTCCGTTTACCATACAAGAAAAAGCTAGATGAACTGTTATATTTAGCCAGTTTTTTAGAATGTCACGAGAGAGAGAGAGAGAGAGAGAGAGAGAGAGAGAGAGAGAGAGAGAGAGAGAGAGAGAGAGAGAGAGAGAAATGTCCATTTAACCTTCTAACAAGTCTGACTGGAGAGTTTATAAATTACTGCAGGAGAGCTATAGAAATGTAGATATCTGTTCTGCATAGACTCACTGCATTGTTGTCGACATTACCTTTGATTCTAATTATGCAAAGCAAAGCAGGACCCTAAATACTGGAAAAGAAACCGTTCTGGGAATGTAATAAACCCAGTAAAACATAAATAAAAAGCACGCACTGCTGAGGCAAAAGAATTTATTAATCAACAACTTGCATATTTGGCAAGAAAATAATAATGGCAGAAAAAAAGGTCCATTAGGTGAAATTGTCTGTATTTTCTTTCTTTATACACACATTTTTACTAAAAGAAAATTTACAAAGTAATTGACAATGATAGCAGCAGCTTTCGTAAGACTTATTAACAGTTCACCTGCAATATATTTATATAAAATGGGAGCAAACAAAATTTCAGTTATTTCTCTTTTTTCCTCAAATAATCAACTGATTATTTGATTGCTCGCCGACTTTTTATCAATAATAATAATAATAATAATAATAATAATAATAATAATAATAATAATAATAATAATAATAAGAAGAAGAAGAAGAAGAAGAAGAAGAAGAAGAAGAAGAAGAAGAAGAAGAAGAAGAAGAAGAAGAAGAAGAAGAAGAAGAAGAAGAAGAAGAAGTGGGCACATACATACACTAGAATGCTCTACTTGAAAATTAAAATGAAAACTACCGGTAATAAAATACCTTTCACTGACTAACCAAAAATTAGGAAAAGCAAAACCGACAACAACCGGGGCAGAGATCACCGCCTCACACAGCATTCATAAAAGTAGTAACAATGACGAAATGTTAACAAAACGCTCACACAAATTCCCCAACGCATACCGGGAACAAACAACCTGCTATTCACAGCGTACGAAATAACAGACTTCCGTGACGTTTTCAGATTGATGACTATGACGCAAAAACCATTTCTCTACAGACTTTCTTTTGGCATTTTATAACAACTATTTTCGCGACAAAACTGTGAAACCGACTGAAATCTGAATACTTTAAAATATTTTCTTTTTATTTTTGCTTATATGAGGAAGTACCTTATTACATTTATTTACACGTACGCCATCTCAATATACTAAAGAGAAAACAAACGCTAAATGTTGTGTTGGAAAAACTGCATAGTTGAATTTTGTAGAGTGAGGATTACCCCGTCGAGCTCATCCCCTTTTGATGGCACGCACTGTCTGACCACGACTGCTACTACTACTACGACTGCTACTACTATTACCTACTACTAGTACTTCTTCTCTCAACAAAGGCAAACTGAATTTTAGGGATCGAACCCATTCGTCCCTTCTTGTCCGGTACAAGGACACAGACAGAGAATTACCTATAGATCGGCCTCAAACCCTAAGGTAGGGAAAGGTGAATTCCCTTATCGAGAGAGAGAGAGAGAGAGAGAGAGAGAGAGAGAGAGAGAGAGAGAGAGAGAGAGAGCTATGCATTTAGAGTTACAGCGGAATCAATGCAAAGATAAGCATTTACTCTATAATGACGAAATGGACCAGCAAAATGCTCCGGTCATTCAATGTCCGGCCAGTCTTCCACGTCAGTAAGCTCTAGGAACGAACTCATTAAGAAAGCTTTGCGATGCGCCTCCCGTGAGAGTAAGATTTTGAAAATTACAGGGTTTATTTTCAATTATTATCATTATTATTATTCAGAAGATGAACCCTATTCATATGGAACAGACCAGCACGGGGCATAGACTTGAAATCCACGTACTATGATGTTCATTGAAGATAATAGGAAATACAGAAAGAAGAGTTCAGCTAACAGAAAAACAACGAGAAATTAACAAATTAATAACGGAATAGCTGAGTGTATATAAATGATTTAAAGTACAAGGAGAACTGTTTCAGGGTAGCAATGTATTGCATCTTCGCTTGAGCTCTTGAGGTTCTAATTCCGCAACATCCACAGGGAGACCGTTCCAGGGTTCAACGGTGTGAGGAATTACTCTACAATGCGCCACACATTACAAGAAAACTCTCCCGAATAAATCGGATTACAAACCGGATGAAAATATACAGAGAGCAATTTTTATATTCACTAAAATCTGCAAATGAAGTTGAAAGACAGTAAAGAAAAAAATGACGACCCGTTCAATTCAAGAAGTAAATATCCCTTTCCTTGTTCCATCTTCATTGGCGGATGAGGAGCAAGATCAGGACGACGAAACTGGAGGAAGAAAACGGAGAAGAGTAAAATGAGCATAATTCGAAGAGACAGAAAGGAGACCGTATTGATTTCTTGCCAAGGAGGGAAGAAACCGCCAATGTCGTAAAGAATCAGAAAATGTAAGAAAGAGAAAAGCCGCGATTGTCACCATAGGTAGCACTGTAGGTAGTGAATTCGGAAAGCGCTGCAACGAGGGTTACGATAGACTCAGTGAAGCATCTTCACTGAATGACAGTTTAGGCCACATCTGACAGCCACATATGGAGCAAACACATTCATTATGGAAACTATGATTAAGAGTTGAAAGAAGTGATACTGGCCTAATGTCTACAAGATACCAGAACCAGAAACTTCTAGTAATGAAAAAAATATAAATGGTGGTGTTATGCGGAAATGAAGGCCATGAGTGAATGAAGCTATTTTCTAGCGGGTGTGGCAGTGTCAAATACTTTAAGAATGTGACATCAATCAAGAAGAAAGCTGGAAAGAGAGAATTCTAATCCTTAACATATTATCCAACTACCGTCAAATGAAATTTCTAGGGCAACTGTGCAACACAGATGAGGGAGAACAGGGGACCTCATTGTTTCTGAAAAGCAATTTGCTTACCGATTTAATTGTCATTACTTTTATCGGATTTTTTTACATATTTTCTCCTTCCCATTTCAGACGTGATTATTCATTTGCATTTGAGAATGTTAGGCATAATAATAATAATAATAATAATAATAATAATAATAATAATAATAATAATAATAATCAAAGGATATGGAACTTTTTGTAAAGGCGTTTCCTTCCCGCGGCAGGAGTGAGATTAATTACTTTATTGAGAAAACAAACAGACGACAGAGCACAAAAAAACTCAATTATAGATTAAAATTACACTTCCCTCCAAAGGTGTAATTACCAAATTCCATAAAAAAGAATGATGGATGGAGCAATTAAAACAAAGTTCCTTCTTTCCTTCGGCAATTACGGGCAACCCATAATACTGCCACGTTCATTTCTACTCAATAATAATAATAATAATAATAATAATAATAATAATAATAATAATAATAATAATAATAATAATAATAACACCAGCGATTACAATAATGATTAAAATACATTTACAATACCAATAAAAATACATCACCACTTTTACTAATGTTAATTCCATGAGCAACAACAATAACTAGAAGAACAATGCCAACAAAAAAACAATACACCAAAGAAAAATTATAAAAGCTTTTTCTTTCATTTAAAGAAACAGTCGAGTCTCCGCCCACAGACAACGAAGACGCCGCTGCAATCTTCTTCGCTAGACCAAATTGTAGGAAAGGCAAAGGGTGCCCCAGAGAGGCCAACTCGATTCGCATGACCCTCCAAGGTGAGAACTGACTATTGCTGAGCCTGTTAACTGGCTCTTCGGGTCTACTAGCTGGGTTTGTTTGGGAACTTCTGCTTTTAAACGCCTTTTTCTTGGATTATAAAATAAATGGAAAGATATCTTCAGATGTATATTTCAAAAACTCAGATAAAGAAATATGACCAGAAAGACTTAAAGAACTGGAAAGCTAATGTGCGTGCAAATGCAAGAAAGAAAATTAAAGGATTATTTTAACCCTGTACTTAGGAGGGCAAACTAACGATAAAACAATTGGTCTACAAGGACCTAAGTGAGGAATAATTGCGGAATATGACAAAACAATGGAAACCTAATATAAAAAAATTCAAGACGAAAAAGAGAAAATAGTTAAAAATAAATCCAGAAAGAATAATGCAGGATTATTTTAAGCGTATACTTTGCAAAAATAATAGGCTAACTACAAAACAACTGGTCTACATGGGTCTGAGGAAATAAGAAATCTGCAGCGACGAAACCAATAGGGAAAAAAAAAAACAAAAGAACACTCATTGCTTAAAGGCCACTTCGCCGTCTCTTCAAACGGATTATAATGAAAACGTAAGACTCAGCATATCCAGGACAAGAAAAACGGTTCCATTTTCATATTTTTCTCCTGGACGTGTAATCTAGTTACACGAGGAAAAACAAGAGCAATCCTTATGTGCATCCGCTGAAAGTGCTCATTTGGTACCGTGCTGTTATCAACCTGAAAATATTTGCAAAAAGCCATTACAGCTACACTAGGAGTCTAAATGGCGGTGCCTATTACCATTACCACAATTCAACAGTTTTTATTGCCACGAAATAACATTAACAGCGTGGGCACGGGACATTTCTCTCTCTCTCTCTTCTCTCTCTCTCTCTCTCTCTCTCTCTCTCTCTCTCTCTCTCTCTGGTGAAGTAATTCAAAACTATATGCATACTATCGAATCAATATGCGATTATATATACATATCTATTATACAAATATACACTTATTCTATATTATACACACACACACATATATATATATGCAGACACACACACCCGTGTAAATGTGCACATAAATTTACTAAACATAGCGTAGATGCACAGAAACTCCTACCCATTATCAACGGCGTCTCTTTGACAATCCCAGAAACATTACACACCGGTGAAGTCAGTTATCGCCGGAGGGTAGCAGCGTCCTCGATGTACCTACTGGCTCGGTTAATTACCGAAATTTTGCAATCAAGGTCAGAATAATGAAAAGCACTTATATTTTACTGTTTGGGTCTTTTTTAAATAAAATTTGAACTTATATAAATCCACTGGAAATGATCCGGCAATTAACTTTTTTATTTTTTTGAATCATTATGATACAATCTGGGGTACTACTTGGCTTGTTTTCTACGCGCCACCTACTCCGAGGTGCTAGTACCGAATGCCGTATTGTAAATGTAAAGTAGACGGTCGCACGAAGATATCGTTTATTAATATAAATTGTCGACCACACAATACGGAAATGGGTGTATAGAACTTTGATCCCCGAGGGGCTAGTACTAAACACGGCGTCCCAAGGAGCTTCCGCCATGTTTAGTACTAGTACCTCAGAGTAGGTGACGCGTAGATAACAAGCCAAGTAGTACCCCAGATTATATCATAATGATTCAAAAAAATTAAAAAGTTAATTGCCGGATCATCTCCAGTGGGACCACCAACAGCTCAAGATCTCCACATTTCCTTGGATGCCTCAACTACACTACAATTTCACAGAAATCCCACCAAGAAGCTCCAGTACTGTGGAGTGCTAGGATGATTGATTACAGCCAGCGACGGTGAACAAGGTTTACAAGCTAATTAGTCAGGCTAAATTACACAGTACACATGCAATTACATGCTAGCAACGAAATATACCTACCCAGGTCATTAGAATTATTAAGTAGCGGAATAAGGCTTGAAAGTATCATCGTGAAGAGAAGCCTTCGTTCACAATTAAAAAGGGACAGTGTTATTTTATTTATTTTATTTAAATATTATCATAAGGTATTCTGACTAGACTATTGAACTGAAATACCGGACTCACTTTTCTTTGACTGTGAAATATAAATTTCATTTAAATAACTGAATCTTCTTTGATGATGATGAAACCTCTGATATACCTACCTTAAATCAACTTTTTTTTTTCAAATGCCTGACATTTGATTGTTGGATGAAGACCGAACTTTCACATATACTATGCTTAAGCTTTAATGTTGACTTGCAATAACTACATACAGAGATCGGGTCATGTGAATTCCATTCAGGGTCAAACGAGAGACTGATTTGAGAGGATAATTTGATCTTTAGTTTGAAGGTTGATAATTATGATTCAAGTTCAACTCCTCAAACACACATAATGATGTATTTCACAGACACACTATGTTGTCTTCGTCTGCCTTAACGCTCACTTGGGCAAGGATCCAACGTATCTTATTGCTTCATTAGCTGCATACCCTCTGTCATGAACACCTTTTGTTGTAAAGCAGAATTCCTTGGAAAATTGTTTTGAAGGGCTTCAGCACAAATTCTCTGAATATTACACATATTTTGATAAACTTAAATGCTGAATTTATTGCGCACAGTTCTGCTGTGACACAGCATCAACGTTTAGTAACGAGATTTGACTTGGTTTACTAAGCGATATGGCAACAAATCCTAAACTTGCTGAGCACTGAGCATAAACTGCATGCTGTGGACCTTTACGTCGTATGTTCCAATTTGCGCTGTTGGTAATGTTCTTGAATATTTAGATAAATTTTGGAAAAGCAGTGGAGATGCCCGCATACTTTTCCCTTCTATGCCCAATGAAGCGGCCGTTCTTGCAGTTTCCTTTGAGTCGAGTTTTTTCTAAAGTGTTCAACTATTTGAGTTCAACTGATGTAAATGATCCTTTCCCAAGAATGGCGAAGAATAGACAGAACTGGGAAAACCTCCATTGTAAAGAAAGCATTTCAAAATACTAAATGTAAGGAAGGGACAATTTTACAAACCAGAAAAAACTTGAATCTATTTGCGAGAGAGAGAGAGAGAGAGAGAGAGAGAGAGAGAGAGAGAGAGAGAGAGAGAGAGAGAGAGAGAGAGAGAGAGAGAGAGAGAGCGTCCTAAATTTCATTTCTTACTGCTAATCAGACATTCCACGATAAAGCCAATTTGGGTGGCCTCATTTTTTGGCCTCGAGACCTCTTGAATTATCCCTTTATGACCATAATAATAGGCATCATTTTCTGTCACCGGCAAGGCTGATACTTTTTACAGGCTGAAAAGGAAGTTAATTCATTGTTGCGCCAGATGTAACGGTCTCCGAGATGAAAAAATTATATATATACATATAAATGTGTGTAATTTTATATATAAATATATTATATATAATACACACATATATATATACATATATATGTATATATATGAATATGTGTGTGTATTATATTATATATATATATATATATATATATATATATATATATATATATATATATATATATATATATATATATATATATATATATACATGTGTTTGTTAAGTAGACAGACGCATAATAATAATGATAAAAAGATGACGTTCATCGTATTTTTCAGAAAAACCGTGAAAAGTAAAATGTATAATGTCAAACTATAGCCTCTATGTTGTATGTGTGTATATATATATATATATATATATATATATATATATATATATATATATATATATATATATATATATATATATTATATATATATATGAATATAAGAAGGCTCCAGGTGGAAAGCAACTATTTATCCACTGGGCCACAGTGATAAACCATGCTTTCCACCTGAGAGACCTAGCTTCTGATCCCGAAATATATGGAGTCAACGTTTAAATAGTGTTTTACACGTGATTGTTATATTGATATTACACTATATATTATATATATAGATATATATATATATATATATATATATATATATATGTATGTGTGTATTGATGTATAGATATAAAAAACCATGTGTATATACTGTGCGTGTGTATGTATATTGATATATAGATGTCGCAAAATACACATATATATATATATATATATAAAAAAAAAAATATATATATATATATAT
>NC_089750.1:44501526-44504026 GCF_040412425.1 Macrobrachium rosenbergii | reverse complement strand
CTCTCTCTCTCTCTCTCTCTCTCTCTCTCTCTCTCATCAACAATCAAAACAACAATAAACACTAAAATCACGTTAACTCTCAGGTCACGGCCGACTTCCAACACCACCCAAGACAATGGCGCCGAAA
This sequence comes from Macrobrachium rosenbergii, assembly GCF_040412425.1. NCBI lineage: Eukaryota > Metazoa > Arthropoda > Malacostraca > Decapoda > Palaemonidae > Macrobrachium > Macrobrachium rosenbergii. The sequence goes on along the minus strand of NC_089750.1, from coordinate 44,503,899 downwards.
GCGTTGACTCCCATTATCATCATGGGAGGCCACATATCCCTCCTGAGTGTCAAGTTTAATCTCCAGTTCCCTGACTGCCGTCAAGTTTAACCCTCTATTCGCCCCAAACTCCTTTCTTGATCTATTTCAGCTATTCTCTTTTTATTGAATTCCTTTTTCACTCTCTTTCATCTAAAAAATTATATACATTTTAACACTCCTTGTTCATCCCCATCTATCGTCTGCCACCTGAAAAACCTTATATACTCTATTACCTGTTCATTTCTATCTATTTTCTGTCATCTGAAATATTTCAGACGTTCTTCTATTACTTGCTCCTTTCACCTTTCTCTGGTATATTCGTATCTTTCTCTGCACAGTTTTATCTACCTTCTGATTAATCATTTTTTTTCTTTAGCGCCTCATTGTCTCCTAACAACTTTCTCCATAAGCTGCCATACATTTTCTCTTCTTATCTATTTACATATTTTAACTCGTTCCGACTGCATGGGCGTCCGTCTATTCCCTTCCACAGCCTCTCCATTACGAATGTTTTTCTGCTTTTCCCTCTCCCACTTCCTCTTCCCTGGTGCCATAACCCGCACGGAAAGCCTTCGGCCTGCCCCATTAACAAGAGCAACCAAAACGAAACTCCAGGCGGTTGGGACTGTTACAGCAAAGATGAAGTTTGGGAGGGGGGGGGGCACCCGCCCTCTCTCTCTCTCTCTCTCTCTCTCTCTCTCTCCCTCTCTCTCTCTCTCTCTCTCTCCCTCTCTCTCTCTCCCCTACCTTTCCTCCTCGTCCATTCCCAGCAGAGCAATCCTCGCCTCCTCTTGCCCCATTTCGTTCCTGGAGACTTGGGAACGCTGCCAAAAATCGGGTAGACGAAAGTGGGTCGCCCGCCATTATATCCAATCCTTTCGGATGAAAATCCCCCGAAAACTTTTATCCATTTCCCAGCAATGAAACTTCCCCTCTGCTTCATTCCATCATTAGTTCTTAGCTTACAGTCTTTTTCCTTTCCTTTCATTTTTGGACAGCTTATGAGACAGACAGACAGACAGACAGACAGACAGACAGACAGACAGACAGACAGACAGACAGACAGACAGACAGACAGAGAGGTCAACTCAAGTAGTTTCATACCAGTTCACCAGTTAAACGACCACGTTTAAAGGTATATTTATGAGTCTTATTCTTAAACGATTAAAATTCACTATATTAGAGACTTGGGTCAACACCGATCAAATGTCTGGCAATTTTCGCATACACAATTTTGTTTTATTTACCGATAAATCGCACATTAAAAAATCAACGACTGCTGAGCATATCGACAATGAACTTTCCCCAAAACCAGCTTTCTTTACAAAGCTTAATTTCCTTTAATGAAATCGATCTTCCTGAGATCCTTGACTGCACTGGGAAAAACACTTTAAAAATTGTCGACTTTGACAGGATGGAAAATGTTATCAAAATTATACACATCTACAGCAGAAGACCACTGAACAATAGATATGTTTTTAACTATACCTTCAAATGAAAGTTGGTAGATGACTTTCTTGAATTATCATCTAACGCTCAGAATTCCTCCCACGACTTCATTTTTGGACATACAACTTGCGACTAATGCATTCCCATAACTTTAAGGCGATTTTTCTCTCATTAAAGTCTGACATTGTTTCCTCAAAAAATCCTCCACATTAAATCCGAGATTTTTCAATAAACAATCCCCCTTAATTACTAGGGAAGACAGAAATTACACTAATGAGACGCCCTCCTCTAAATTTGTAACTAACGTCACTAACGACAAGAGACCATACCAAATTTTCCCATGAAGCAAATTAAAGCTTTCTCCTCCGCAAAATACGTAAATCCAACACACAGGGCTGAGCTTCAAGTCATCATTAAAAGATATGTAACATGAAAAAAATCTGTAGAAACAAAAAAATAAACAAACAATGAAAAGACAAAGACCTCAACGAATACGATACTTGTACAAATATCCGAAAACACTGATAGAAAATGAAATAAAAAGTGGAAAAAACTTTTTGGGAACAGGATGGGGGTCACGGAAGAACAGGCGAAGGAAGGACGGCCTGATGCTCCGCTGGTTGCGGTGATGATGATGAGATGTAAATAATTGGGATTAATGAAGATGGCTATGGTACCTATCAAATTAGCCGAGGGATGTTACACTAATTAATTAGGATAATTATCAGTAATTATAATATCCCTGAGGATGAAAAATGAGGCAGACAGAATCTTACTGTTTCTTATGAAAGGTTTCCGCCCAGCGGGGTGAGGATTATACCGTTAAGGTCCTTTGTTGTTACCTTATAGTATATTTTGACGAGCAGTCAACATTCACGTCTAGTTTCTCTCTTCTCCATCTCC
>NC_089750.1:44491526-44496526 GCF_040412425.1 Macrobrachium rosenbergii | reverse complement strand
CTCCTCCTTAGCCTTGCTAATCAGCATCAAACACAACCAACCTTCATCTTCATCTCGAAAACGATGTGACGGCGCTCAAAGTCAAATGCATTCAAATGACAAACACAAAATATCTCGAATGATATTCATGCTACACTGAACTCAGAGAAAACAAGTAAAAAATGCGCCAAAGTTTCTTCGGCGCAATCGAGTTTTCTTTACAGCGTATAACGCTGTATGAGCCACGGCCTATGAAACTTTCAGCCACCCCCCGGTGGTGGCCTGTCCTACAGCGTTGCCAGACGCACGATTATGGCTAAATTTAACCTTAAATAAAATAAAAACTACTGAGGCTAGAGGGCTGCAATTTGGTATGTTTGATGATTGGAGGGTGGATGATTAATATACCAATTTGCAGCCCTCTAGCCTCAGTAGTTTTTAAGATCTGATGGTGGGCAGAAAGAGTGTGGACGGACAGACAAAGCCATCTCAATAGTTTTCTTTTACAGAAAACTAAAAACACGAACTCAGACACAGACACACAAACATGCACACACCCAGTAAAAAAAACGGTTCCCAAAAACGCCATAAAGAAGTCGGTTGCGTGTTAAAAGAATGAGATCTTCGACTTAACTGTTCCCAGGGCCTTGACCTCATTTTCTCCCTCGTTACGGTAAAGAGTAACTATTTATTTACCTTTGTTTGCCAAGGCACAGAGCCACCAGCACCCCACCACCCACACTGCCACCCCCTCCCCCTTTCTTTCTCCTTTTATTCCGTCAATAGTAAAAACCTCCTCTCCCTCTCCACTTGTTTATTTAGTTGGCCGGCTCGCTTCCTTCTAAATATTCATTACTCTCACAAGAGTGAATAACTGCCGACGCTTTGTGTTCGCAAAGTAATTAAGAGCACCGAGCCGTCATTTGAATTATTTGCTAGTGTGACGGCTTTATGGATTCAGTACGTGCGCTAACATAAGAAAAAGTTTTCATCCGTTTACTTCCATTAACCTGGAGGATTACTCGAGCGATAGATCATTATTAAACCTCTGACAAATGAAGAATTATCTGTCAGTAGAACCATTCTAAGCAAAAGAGATTTTGCATCCTGAAATACCTGACACTCATCAATTACAGTACTTTTACCTAAGAATAATGCTCAGTTATGATAAAGTGCTAAAATGAACTGTCATTTTATTCGAACACCCCAACGAGAGAACAGAGAAGAATAATTACTTGAACATGAGTTTTGTGTGTTGTGAAGTGGTAGGTACTTTGGACGTTAATGTTTTATTCTGCAGTTGAATGGGTGATCGGGGCAGTAACTGACGTTTTCTTTTTATCTGGAGCCACCCTCTAATTATAAGTAACGACCGACTGATGATAGTAACTTAATTTATATTTCAAGAGCTTGAATTTTTCACACTTTCGACGAATTACGAAGTAAAGAACAGATTTTCAGTATACTTTCAAAAAAGCTTTTGGATTTTTCTCATCCTTTAACACGTTCTTTCCTTCTTTGTTTTAACCTTAAACCGAATTCACCAAAAGAATGCAGAAAAGACTTGTAAAGGACCCTGAGTGCAGTTATGCAAGACACAGTGCCTAAGAAATGTTAATATATATATATATATATATATATATATATATATATATATATATATATATATATATATATATATATATATATATATATTCTCTCTCTCTCAAAAGAACGAAGGAACTCCGACCAGTATGTGCCACCTCACATAAAAAAAAAAACATTTGGAGGCTAATACATTTTGTTTTATTGTTTTATGGGGGCAGGGACCGAGCAGGACTAAACGAAAATAAATATAAAATATTTTCAGGCACAGCTTTAATGGGCTGAATGGCCTTCAACAACCTCTTCCAGACCTAGTAATTTGATAACTCGGCTTCCCCCGTCATGACTTTATATTTTACTGATTTATTAACTTTCAGTCTTTCCTCAATTTCCAATACGATCTTTTTCGAAATTTTCTTGTATTCCCACAATGTACCTTAGGGTGTTTTTATTCACCTTTTTTTACTCGTTTTCCCGACATATATTCCTTCATACTGCTATTTAGTCTTTTCTTGCCTTTTCCACTCAGTTCCATTTTTTAAATTCTTCAGTCTTTTTTATTTTCCTTTGTTTACGTTCCGCCACCCTTGTTTTCTATTTCTTTCGGTCCTATTATTCTCTTTCGTTTAATCATCTTTTTCTTTTTCCTCATTTCTTGGGCATTTTTATTTGCATTTCGCCTCTTCAATTTTTCCTCTATTTTTATATTTTCACTTGGATTTTTGCTTTGCTTTCATACTTTCCTTAAAAGCTTTTTCTGCTCCCCTTACATTCTCTGGCTATTATTCACTTTTTTCAATTCCCTTTAGCCTTTTTGCTACTTCAGATCGGATTCCTTTAACTACCGTATTCCTCCTCTTTTCGTTTGTCTTCATTCTTTCATCTTTTTTCTGTCAGTTCTTTCTTATTATTTCCGCTCGAGACTCAACTGAGAGAAAGGAGTAATGAGGCCAATAATCCCGAGCAGAAGCTATTGCCTCGGTGAATTATTCCCGAGAGAGAGAGAGAGAGAGAGAGAGAGAGAGAGAGAGAGAGAGAGAGAGAGAGAGAGAGAGAGAGAGAGAGAGAGCAACATTCCAGGTGAAGTCTCTCCAACTTGAAACTTTTTCCTGATGACTCGCGCATTTTATCATTAATCTAGATCACTTTCAATAGCCATAAGAATTCCTCGTTCATTCATACAATATTCATCATGCCGACGGCCACATTCTCTGGCTTTCCCGTGTGCTTGCTCACGGATTCGTTCGTGGATCTGCTTCACATAAGTGAAACAATCTCGGTGTATATCAAAAAGCTTAAAATAAGTCAGCAATCACTTCGCCATAAGAAGTTTAGGCGAATAACCCAAAAACTGGTGTTCACAATACACAGTTAATCAGGTGGCTTCACATAACTTGATTACTCATGTGTGGCAAATTTACCACATTAATTACAACATTACTTTCAAGTTTAGGAAATAAAAATTGCACTCTTGACATGCTTTGGATTCAAAGAAACAAAGAATCAAGCGTCATGCAAAAACAGAAGCATATTAGACCTCTAAGTCAAATATGTACAAAAGTCGCAACTATATTACACAAATTTAAGGATAAACAGATTAACTCAACCAAAAACAAAAAACTGGAAATATACGAGAGTGTAAACACATGTATAAACAGCATTAAAATGCATGTATAAGCACGCACAGCATACCATGCCCAGAAGTTTAAATCAAAAGGAAAGACTTTCCTTTTCATTCACTGCTTAATCCTTCTTTCAATTTACGACCTGAATCAGCATGCACCAAACCTGAGCACGGCAGGAAAGTGGGTAAATGTCACGAAAAAGGCTCATAAAACCATCTGCTTTAAATGTGTTCCACTACAGCAATGGAGACATTCGACATGTACGAGAGTACAACACTAACAAATTGAACCCGCAATCGTTAAGGCGTGCGCACTTATGTCAATGCTCAAGCATGGGCGTGTTAAACACCATACTGATGTCAAACTGATGGAGACATGCGTGCATGTATGCGTCTTCGAAATTCTATGCATATATAACCTATTGATATCAACAAACTTTTGTTTTTCCTTTGGCTAACCACATCTGAACTTTTGCTCTGTATATAAGATATATGGCAGGTTACATGACTATGATAAAAATGTCTTGAGTTTCAATATTCAGAAACAAAATCTGTTCACGCAAAACGTTCCTCTGGTATGGGGTTAGTGTCGTGACGTGCCACACAGATGTCGTGGGTTCGCGTCTCCCCCAGGGGCGATGAAAAATCACTGGCTCTGTATCATGCCAGTTACTGCTGCAGTGTGGGGTCTCCGGTGGGAGGTTGAAACCCATATTCTTTGGAAGCTTGAATTTCAAGTCAATGGCCCCTGTGTGCTTGTTCTATGTGAATAGGTTCCATCTACTGAAATCATAACAATAATAATAATAATAATAATAATAATAATGATGATGATGTTCATAAGTACTGTTCACAACCACAGGAAGGCCTTGCATGAAAGTAAAAGAAACTTCTGTCTCCTTAGATTCAGTGAGAGCTACGGTGACACTACGGCCTCCGTTCATAAAACTCGTTAGGGATTCAGACTCGTGAACCGAGGCAGAAATAAATGTTCACCAAATTAGGAATTTAGGGAGGAAATGAACAATATTAGCTGCTTCGGTTCAAAAGACTAAACCCGTATTCGGTAAAATGAATCCCAATTCGGTTTAGGGAGCTCGATTGCGGTGTTCTCCTTCACTATACTATTATTTTTTGGGGGGGAGAGATAATGAATCTTAAAATCAAGAGATACAAATACCACACGGTCACAAATATAGACTCTCAAGCATGCAACGTGCATCACATGGAAAGCGGGCCTCGAGAAGAAATGCAAAAATGGTTTCAATCTCCGTTGTTATGTCTTTTCGTTAAGTTCTGGTTAGGTTCAACCTTTAACTAACCCGTTACAACAGAGAGAACTAATAAATATAAACATAACCTACATTATGAGCAATTGAGAAAGATATACGCATAAAATTAACATTAAATACATCCAATTAATCAACTACTGAAATAAAAATATTCTGAACAATGATCCATATCGGCCGGGAAGGAAAACTATTCAAGGAAAAAAACTGGGATGTTGACCAAAACTTTCGTTTTCGTTATTAGTTTTCTTCTTTACCGATCCCCCGCAACACCCCTCGCTTCCAATAACAACAGTTCAGTTGAAACACCGTGACAATATTCTAAAAGTAATAATGGGGGTAGATAAAAAAAAAAATTGGGCCTATCACAATAGCTCGCCTTACAAAATTACACACAAACAAAGAGAGAGAGAGAGAGAGAGAGAGAGAGAGACTATAATAATGGCTTACCTTAAAAATTTACACAGGAACAATAGAGAGAGAGAGAGAGAGAGAGAGAGTGACTATAACAATGGCTTACCTTA
>NC_089750.1:44481526-44486526 GCF_040412425.1 Macrobrachium rosenbergii | reverse complement strand
CCTTTCTCTTCTCGTTATGGAAATCTTCCCGTCCCCATTTCCCACTTCATGTCCTTTCCCTTATTCTCTTCCTACTTGACAGAGAGTACCTTTCCTTTCCCTTTCTTCTCTTCCCTTCCAGCAGCATCCCAATCCTTCCACGAGCCTCAACAGGACTCTGTGATTATAAGTCGGTGACCCTCATTGCTTCCTTTATCCTGTAGTCAAGGCTAAGCATAAATGCCCCACTTCCTCGATACGCAGGCAGCTGCTGCTTCTGGCTTTTTTTTTTCTTCTTTTTTTTTTAACTTTTCATACCTCAGTAACTGCTATATCAAAATGGAATTCAGTCACGGACGCCTTCCACTTAAAAGAAACCTTATGAACTTACACTATATGATGATGCTATACAAAAAAAAACTATGAAAAAACTTATTCAAACTGAATTCCATGAATACAATAAACGCTTCGACCGAAAAAATAAAGAAATATACAATTAACAACCATATTGAATGTTACTTTCCCCCAAAAAATATACATGCAAACAATTAAAACAGAAACATTAGGTTTCTCGTTTCTTTTTAAATAGTGACAGCAAGGAGCAGACAAATTACCAAGAAAGACTTAATACAAAGTTTAAGGGGGAAAATATTGTCAAAGAAACCATCATCCCGAATTAAGTGACATCAGACCGATGGGCATTCAGAGAACGAAATACGATCTCTCTCTCTCTCTCTCTCTCTCTCTCTCTCTCTCTCTCTCTCTCTCTCTCAAATCCCCAGACAATGAGCTACTTGTAAGCAAAATAGGTTTGGGGAAAACAAGATCAGCTCTGGAAATTCCACCCACGAGTTGAAGGGTAACAGTCTCCGGGGCGTGGGTATGGGTACGGGTGGGGGCAGTTCTCGTTAAACCAGAGCCACGAAATGACTGCCCCTCATTCCATGATGTCTTGGTGGACTCTGAGAATCGACTTCCTTGCGTAGAAAATGGTGAAGGTGGAAGATGAGTGTGTATCTTACAACTTATTTCATTTTACACTTCAAATACTAGTCACATTATTACCCCAGTAACATTTACAATATTTCATAATTAACGGAAATTAATGATATTCCTCTCTGTAGAAGCAAACCACGACATCTTTATATAACACACATTATATAACGTAGATCACATGACATACATAATACAAACTAAACTTAAGAGTCCAACAATGGCCGTTTGGTGCAAGAAATGATTATTGGGAAATGAACATCTGAGACAATCAAGTGCTGGAGAATTATTAACGCGTAGGAAAACCCAATTTGCCTTGAATGATGTAATCAGCTAAGCAAGATTTGAGTGAGCGCCTGTGACGGGGCGGGGACTGAGAGAAAATATGCACACGGGGCGTTTCCCAAGGGAGCTGTCCTTGGACCCTCCTGTTGTTCTTAATTCGCGCTAATTATATCTACTCGAGATTAATCGCTGATATTAACGCCGACCATGACAGACACTGCGTTCGCTCAACAGGAGAGGCAGGGAACGAAGTTAAAATCCGCGCGAGAGTGTGTGTGTGTGTGTGTGTGTGTGTTGTTCTTAATTCAAAGAGGTTCATTTACTCGTCAGGATTTCCAGCTGGGAAAACATGGGGTTTATCTGGCGCCTTCTCTAATGTTTAAGTAATGCGAGGAAAAACCAAATGCCAACCCGACAAATACTTTTAACATATAGTTTAAAAATTCACTAAGACGTGTAAGAAAATAAAAATTTGTTTGAGCCAACTTCATATCTTTTATTACTACATGACCGACGCTGATCTATTACCGTTTTTCCTAATAATAATAATAATAATAATAATAATAATAATAATAATAATAATAATAATAATAATAATAATAATAATAAAGTACAGAAGCACAAAAGGAAAGGCCTCGAGCACTCAGACTATACTATATTTTCTTTGTGCCTTGGGACCAGAGATGGTCAAAACATAAGCATACAGATCCAGAAAGTGGACCCTGCCTGATACCCGAGGGACAAGCGCGCCACAAGTTTCCGGGGTCTGTAGATGTGGCATAAGAAACTTTAGTACTACACGGCCAGCAGCTGTATATACGTAGAGAGAGAGAGAGAGAGAGAGAGAGAGAGAGAGAGAGAGAGAGAGAGAGAGAGAGTTTGAAAAAGTAGCACAATTTTCTTCTAGTAATTTTCTATGCTTACTCAGAAGAAAAGAAAGTTCGGAAGGTTCTTGAAGTAAAGACAAACAATAATACATTACAGAATTTTCTATTAGAAATCATTTCGATAAATTTTCATATCATATCACAACAAGGTTTCAATATGAATAAAGAAATATAAGTAATAAAAATAATGAAACGTTGTACGGGCTGAGAAAAAATGAATGGGTAAAAAAAAAATGCACAGAAGATAAGGCTCAGTGTAAACACTTAGTCATCCCAGGTCGTTATCTCCAACGTTGCTGCAAAAATAACAGAAAATTACCAAACCAAAAATCAGTTTATGCAGATATCGCCACAATAAATTTCGACAAGGTGATCCGAGAGAGGAAAGATCGATATGATAAACGACCACAAATAATTTGAGTTACAGGAACCGAGCCTTGAAAATTAATCGAAAAGAACAGAAGGCAAAAATACTGACATCATCGTAACAGCTACGAAGAGTACGCAATTATTTTACCTAACTTCGAAAACTGCATTAACATTTCGAAATGGGGTTTGGTAAGCTAAAAGCCAAGTCTTTTATGAAAAGGAGTGGAAGTCCCAATGTTAAGGATTACCATTTCAACATCACTACTTACTGTGGCCTTCCATCTCACGCGAAATAAATAAGGGAAAGTCCGACGTCTTCCTTTTATTACATGAACTAAAGGACCAAAATAACTGAAAATGTAAATATGGAACATTACAGGGAACCCACCCAACGAGATGGTGAATAACCTAGAAGCAAAATAGTAGAGAAGTCACGCTAAAACAAAACCCGCCATGAAACACGTGAGTAAACAGCATGACTACGCATTCTGCCTCTTATCAAATCACTCCCCAAATATTATGTCCTCGACTCTCTTAACCATGACCACTCTTGACTCGAGGAATCCCCTGGCACTACTACTGCCAGCAGCACAATAATCCCAAATGCTTCAGATATATATCCGGAAAATAAAGAACCTTGGAAAGAAATAAACAAAATTTCCCGATTTTCACAGAGTAAGCTAAAATACGATTAGATTGTTCATAATTTTGCACTGGCTATTACTTTTTATTACATGTACTCAAGAAGCCTCTTCAATACAACGGCTTGACCTTCATTCAATCAACCAGGGCATCTTTGTACAGAACTGACCTCCTCTTTTAGGACAATCCTAGGACAGAAATCAGTACAGTATGCTCGCAGCATAAGTCTCTCTCTCTCTCTCTCTCTCTCTCTCTCTCTCTCTCTCTCTCTCTCTCTCTCTCTCTCTCTCTCTCAATATACATACATATATGTGTGTGTGTACTTCTCAATTATAATTCTCCTGAGGTGCGAGTTATTCCCCTGGTATGGCGAATTCGATATTAAGTGATATTTGTGGTCTAATATTTATGTGTATCTACATTCCCATAAACAAGCAACTTTCCATGAGTAATTAGAAACATTTCAGTATATACGTAAACGGTCTAAACCAGCAGTTTTCAACATGTGGGACATGGCCCACTGGTGGGCCACGGACATCTTCAAAATACTATTTAAAAAATGAAAAATCAGTTTACAGTAAATGCAGGCCAGTGCTTTCTTTTATAAATGAAGTGTTCTGAAAAATAATTCCATGAATGAAAATTTAAAACTAATAAAGTGTTCTGAAATTGCTTGATAATAATTCTATTATCATCATTACACAATTCTTAAGGAAAGTGGGCCTTGAGTATTTAGGGATGCCAAAAATGGGCCACGGGCACAAAAAGGTTGAAAACCACTTGTCTCAACCATAAATTATGCATGTACATCACTGACAAAAGAAAACTGTTTAAACCCATTAGATAAACACCTGGTTAGTAAATAGAAAAAAAAAATACAAACCCGAGGAGTGACATCGCAATCATGAATAAGGGAGACAAATTCACTATCCACGGCATTATGATTGCAATATAGTAACGGCAAATAAGAGATATCCTTTAAAGAACGATGCAACGAGGAGTGGGAAAAAAACCAGCCAAGCAATGACCACCAAGTTGAGGGACATATCCAATCGCCCTTGATTTCCTCCCGAGTTCCAATTCATCGAAATTCCTCCGCTTCAGAGTTAAGTACCGCAATAATTTCACCCAAACTTCACTAAGGCCCACACACAAAGCATAGCAAGCAGTCGGCCTCTGTGTAGGTGTGTGGAGCTGCCAGTAGTGAGCCACAGTACGGACTGCTTGTACGAGCAAGAGTCCGTGCTAGCATAACGCCACTGTAATCAAGCAGCAACAGACTCATCGGTGGGGAATGAAAGATACGGCGACTTGTCCCTTGAATCAAGAATTACTGATGGAAAAGACTTCACAGGTATCACACTTACTCCTCTTCCTCGGCAGTTACGTAAGAAGTACCTTACCTTCAAGCAACTTCAACACTGGCCGCAATAATTTACCTGAAACAAGATGAAAGCATTAATCAACAAATGATGACACTTAAGAGAATTTTATAATCTAAAACTGTACTTAAGAAAAAAGCAAAAACAATTACAAATATACGAGTAAGCACATATATACATGTATGTATGTATTTATCATATGTATATAAATAAAATGAATAAATAAATTATATATGTACATATGCATACATACATAAATTATATATATATATATACATACATACTGTATATACTGCATACACAGATACACACATTTTATATATATATATATATATATATATATATATATATATATATATATATATATATTATATATATATAATGACCTCTTGACTTCTCAGTTTCGTCACTATTTTTTGGATAGGCTTGCAGCCACAAAGCCAAAGACTCAAATGGAAAATGA
>NC_089750.1:44476526-44479026 GCF_040412425.1 Macrobrachium rosenbergii | reverse complement strand
CAATGTGAACGGAGGTACAGTAAAAGGAATGACAGAAGTTGCAGCTAGGGGCCGAAGGCACGCTGCGAAAAACCTTAAGTAATGCCTAGCCTACAGCGGACCACGATGCCTCGCTCTCCTTCTTCTTGCGGCTTCATCCTAACGGCATTTGGTCTGGGTTTAATGTGATCGAAATCTCATCATTTTAGTTTTTCTGTCGGCAATTTTTCTGTCCACCCTCAGATCTTAAAAACCGCAGAGGCTAGAGGGCTGTAAATTGGTATGTTGATCATCCACCCTCCAAACATCAAAATACCAAATTGCAGTCCTCTAGCCTCAGTAGCTTTTATTTTATATAAGGTTAAAGTTAGCCATGATCGTGCGTCTGGCGCCTATAACAACACAGGCCACCAGCGGGCCGTGACTGAGCATTTCATGAGCCGCGGCTGAGATTTTCATGGGCCGTAGCTGAGGGTTTCATACAGCATTATACGCCTACCGAAAATTCGATTGCGCCGGAGAAACTTCGGCGCATTTTTTTTATTTATTTATTCATGTGTATATTTTGGCTCGATTAAGGGCTGTCTTGTTTCTTTCCGTAAATAATTTAGTTAATTTACATTTCACATGAGTCTGATATTCCTAAGAAGCGAGACTGCACAAACATGATATTAAGGAGAACAAGACCGTGAACGGTTCCCTGCGGAACACCCGATATGACTTGAGTTTGTTTGGATAGTGTTCTCAAATCGCTGACATCCGAAACGTTCGGTTCGGGAGGAAACTATAGGCATGCTCCTAGGGTCTGCCGATCTGGTCGGGTACCTTGTGATCAACTATGTCAAATACCTTGAGAGAGAGAGAGAGAGAGAGAGAGAGAGAGAGAAACTTTCAGCCTAAGCACTGAGACGCTAGGAGGAAGACGTGTTGGAGAAATCAAATGAAGACCTGTTAATTAAGCCACTATCTATAGTTTAGGCCTTTGCCCAGGAGCAGAGCCGTAAAAACGGGCAAAGCCCTTATAAAACAAAAATTAATTTAAGAGTTTTCTTTCGTCAATTACCATAAAAGTCGGGCATAAATGCTCTTATCAACCTCTTTTAACTATTAAACAGAATATTACACGACATACTTTGGTAACCTACACACTTATATTCGCAAGTACGCATCCCCCAAGGAAAAATATACATATGTAAAAAAAAAAAAGAATTAGAAATCGTCAACCTTAAAAAAAATTTACCTGAATATAAAAAAACGATAAGAGCACGCTTAAGAAACCAAGAAAGACAGAGACCCAAAAATAAACAACATAATTACGAGTCAAGAGAATCAGATGATGTTCTTCCAACACAAAGCCATAAAGACCGAAACCTGAATCATCGCAGCTAACCTATATACATACAGCCATGAACGGTCGTAAACAGGAAACTTGGCGGATATAAATACGTCAGGAATCATCACGTCACACGAGATAATAAAAGATGTTTTCATGAGACAAGTATAGCATATTGTTATCGGGAAATGGAAACACCTCGATTTGATGACGCAGTTTCGATGATGTTATTTAAAGAATTAAGTATGACAGGCGGATCTAACTCACTTCTATAAATAGAATAACAATTTCTCATTTGATGATTAAATTTCCTAGAGAATGACAGTTTCTCTCTCTCTCTCTCTCTCTCTCTCTCTCTCTTGCACGCGAACACACACAGTTTGTCAGAGCCCTTAACGTGGGTTCAAAAATACGACTGGTATGATTTTGAACTCACTATTCATACTTAAAATTACAAAATAATAAAATATCAAATATATCAAAATAATATATATATATATATATATATATATATATATATATATATATTATATATATATATATATATATATATATATATATATATATAATGGAATCGAATCTGTAATCGAATCTGTAATCGAATAAAATAAATATCTCAAAAAAAACGCAAAAGGGCATTACAGAAAATGCTGATAATAACCGAGACAGAGAGAAAAACAGGAAAGGACGATAATGAACCGAGCGATCTTAGGTGCCAGAGCGGACGACTTGACGGCCATGGAAATTAATGTTGTGCATCTCGAACGAAAGAAGTGTGATCAGCGCTTTTAGTGAATCAGTTAATAGAGGTCAGAAGCTCATCGAAATAAGAAGGCCATGAGAGCCTCCCGAGGCAGATGGCCGGTCGACATCTTGTCGCCATCGAACTATAACATCCTTCGAACTAAATGTATACACAAAGTAAACGTGAACATTAATGAAAAAGACAGCCTACAGAGATGAAACTTGGGAAAATTATACCAGGTTTGGTATCGTGTGACTATCAGACAGAATCCTATATGGAGGTCCCAGGTTCCTAGAGCAGCAGACAGTTGGAAGTAGGCACCAGGGCAGAGTGTCCCGATGTGTGCAGTGACAGTAAAGGTCCAAAGTGATTTGTGAACTTATTTAAAAATTCTGAGCGCCAAAAGACTAAGTTAGAATTCTAAGCCCAAGTTTTCTGACTTA
>NC_089750.1:44466526-44471526 GCF_040412425.1 Macrobrachium rosenbergii | reverse complement strand
GCAGAGAAGGACGCGTCTAGGTATCGAAATTGGAAGAGATAGAACTATAGGATCTGGAAGCTTCAAGAAAAAAATAATAGTGAAAAATGCAATGTACCGAATGCTAATCTCCACCAAATAAGTTTAAGAGGTGCAGCTCATGCACATACATATATACATAAACAGTAAATCTCAAGCTCGATAACCTAAACAAGAAAAACACGGCCCTGCTTTAACTAATAAATCTATATCTTAAGACAAGACTTATTTCCCATTAGAAGAAACTTATTCCACAAGACCTTCCCAAATTCACCAAAGGAAAAACCTCCAAATTTCACCCACCAAACAACTTGACACGCCGCCCATGAAATAACGTGCAACACACACACACACACACACACACACACACACACACACACACATACTCCAGAATATCACCTTCCTAGAACTGCCTCTGACACCTGACAGCGCAAAATGGAACAAGCAGCGAAAGAAAGTGCACCTGAGCAAATCCTGGCGAGAGGAAAACTTGCAGCTGGAGAATTTCATATTTGTTTACATTCACTTCTTCTCCGTTACCGGAAAAAGTTAATCCTGGAAGGAATCAGGGCAAAATGCAACCACTGAAATACTTTGTGGAAAGAAATTTCTCTCTCGCTCTCCAAATATATACACACACACACAGGCACGTACACACACACACACATATATATATATATAAATATATATATATATATATATATATATATATATATATATATATATATATATATATATATATATATATATATATATATATATAAATATATATATATCCACGTTACCGTTCATTACCCTAAGGTTTTTCTATAGATAGATACATAGAAAAATTAAAAGATGTGTGCGGAAAAAATATTTTTAATGTATGAAAGTGTTAGAAGAGTCGCAAGATAACCTAAACGCTGAGAAAACTGATATTTAAAGGAAAAGTACTGCACAAGAGCAGACATAAGTTGGACGAGTTGCCGAGTCGTTTGTTACTCTTTTCACAAGGATTACAAAAAATAGTCAAAGAATCTTCAGTTTGTTCTAAGGTAAATCATGTGTAGCATCAAACTGATGATAACTGAAAAATTTCCTACGGAGAGAGAGAGAGAGAGAGAGAGAGAGAGAGAGAGAGAGAGAGAGAGAGAGAGAGAGAGAGAGAGAAGAGGGGCACCAGCTTCAGCTACTCTCCCCACTTCCTCATTTTTAAAATGTATATCGCAATAAAGGTTCTCTCTCTCCACCACCCCATAAAGGACAAGATTTGTGACCCACTCTCACAGCCATGTCTGATAGTTTTCCACAATCTCTCTCTCTCTCTCTCTCTCTCTCTCTCTCTCTCTCTCTCTCTCTCTCTCTCTCTCTCTCTCTCTCTCCTGTTGAAAGTCAGTGTCTACCAAGTTTTCATGAAATATTCATTACTATATGCTGTACTATTTCTATTCTAGAAGAGACTGAATTCAAGCGACAGACAAATTATAACACCTCTCTCTCTCTCTCTCTCTCTCTCTCTCTCTCTCTCTCTCTCTCTCTCTCTCTCTCCTCAACCTTTTAATATTCACTGCTTCATTTTAAACCTCCCACCAGTTTCTCGAAGGTAATCTGCAGGCACTAAAACACATGCCCTCCTGGACCCCTCCGGTACGGAAGCTCTCGCTGCTCTTAAATATTAACACTTTTCGGGAGAAATCGCCTCCCCCTTTTTCTGCACTCTGTGAGACATTTTCCCCTCCCTCCCAACATAAAGGTCAACCTTTTAGTTTTCTGCAAAAGAAAACTATTGTGCGGGCTTTGTCTGTCCGTTCGCACTTTTATGTCCACCCTCAGATCTTAAAAACTACTGAGGCTAGAGGGCAACAAATTGGTATGTTGATCATCCACCTTCCAACCGTCAAACATACCAAATTGCAGCCCTCTAGCCTCAGTAGCTTTTATTTTATTTAAGATTAAAGTAGCCATGATCGTGCGTCTGGCACCGCAACAACACAGGCCACCACGGCCGGCTGAGAGTTTCATACAGCATTATACGCTGTACAGGAAATTCGGTTGCGTTGAAGAAACTTCGGCGCATTTTTAACAAGTAAAAAATGCGCCGAAGTTTCTTCGGTGCAATCGAGTTTTCTGTACAGCCGCTGAAGCGTATTATCAAGGCCACCGAAAATAGATCTGTTTTTCGGTGGTGGTGGTCTCGGTATAATGCCGTATGAGCCGCGGCCCAAGAAACTTTAACAACGGCCCGGCGGTGGCCCAGCCTATAACGCTGCCAGAAGCACGATTATGGCTAACTTTAACCTTAAATGAAATAAAAACTACTGAAGCTACAGGGCCGCAATTTGGAATGTTTGATGATTTAGAGGGTGGATGATCAACATACCAATTTGCAGCCCTCTAGCCTCAGTAGTTTCTAAGATCTGAGGGCGGACAGAAAAAGTGCGGACAGAATAAAGGTCGGACGGACAGGCAAAGCCGGCACAATAGTTATCTCTTACAGAAAACGAAAAAAGGTACAGCCAACGAAACTCCCCCACTTTCATTGCCTACATTTTTTTTCAATGCTGACTAGGCAATTGGGCGGGCAAACCAGTTTCCTTTATCTAATCCATGGCTGGAAAAATAACACGGAAAAGGGACGAGAAGGGTGGGCTTTACAACGAAGAAACGCTAAACTTTATGTCATTCATTATTCTTTGAAGGTATTGTGAGCTCGCGAAATCATCGTCACTGTTGCATTTCACGTTACTTGTGTTAATCTTATCAAACAGACCATCACTATCAATATTTGTTAACATTATTTCTATTGCTCTTGACAAAACTATTATCGTGATTATCACTGCTATCGTTTCCGTCTACATAGCTCCTCAAGTAATTGTAATATACATGTTTTTACTACATTCATTATTATTACAGTTACTATTATCATCACCATCGAAACAAATTCTTCGTTGGACTGGTCTTTACCGTTCTCGGCTAGCACTCTGCAGGGCCCGAGTTCAAATCTCCGGTCGGCCAACGAAGAATTAGAGGAATTTATTTCTGGTGATAGAAATTCATTTCTTGCTATAATGTGGTTCGGATTCCACAATAAGCTGTAGGTCCCGTTGCTAGGTAACCAACTGGTTCTTAGCCACGCAAAATAAGTGTAATCCTTCGGGCCAGCCATAGGAGAGCTGTTAATCAGCTCAGTGGTCTGGTTAAACTAAGGTATACTTTTTTTTAACCATCGAAATACGACCATCTCCGAAAACTACACTAAAACATCAGACATCTATTTTTCAGTATTCAAGCATTCCCAGGTTATCTACTAACTTTTGTATATATCCTAGTTATCTATTCTGCCTTACAACTTTTGCCTTCACATACATACACACATATACATATACACACATATACACATATGTATGTATGTATGTATGTATGTATGTATACATATATGTGTATATGCATATGTATACATATATGTGTATATGCATATATATATATACATATATATATATGTATATATATATATATATATATATATATATATATATATATATATATATATATATATATATATATATATATATATATATATATATATATTCCATTAGTTGACGTAAGTAATACAGAAGGCTCACAGGGGATTATTTCCAAGCTTTCGGAGGCTTGTCTGCCTCCAACTTCCAGGGACCTTGAAGATGGAGGCAGACAGGCCCTTGAAAGTTTGGAAATAAAAATCTTCTTTCTGAACTCTCTGTATTATTGGGATCCTGTATGGAAGTAATAACTATTTAAACAGTGAATGTGTAGTATCTGAAGTAATTTATAATATATATATATATATATATATATATATATATATATATATATATATATATATATATATACTTATCTTTGAGCTCAATATCTAGCCGTAGAAAAATACTGATAGTACATCCTTCTGAAACTGTGACACATTCGTAGGTATCTCATGCATGAGCTACAGGTGCCACGTAACAGAGTATGCGTCAGACATCTTAATTCATTTACAGAACAAAAGAATTCAACGACATTTCATTATGAAGAAAAAGTTCTAAAAGACCCGATTTACCCCATGGTTGAGGGCGACCGAATTCCAAATCACGTCCCAAGACTTCAGGGCAAACATACAAGTGAAAGTTAAATTAACTCTTCAATTGTTTTGCAGGAAAACTTCCTCAGAAGTTTCCTTAAAACGAATCACTTCAAAACTACTGAAGTTGGTCATAGTGAACAGTTCCACAATCATACTAATAGCGAAACAAACAGAAATAAACGAATGGAATGACAAACTGTTTCCCGTTCATGGAGTGTCGGTGCATGCGCCACTTAAAAGTCCATCAGAAAGGGATTTGCGAGACAATACTTCACAATGAATGAACCAACTGGACCACTTCCTCACAACGGCAACACAACTGCTCTGGCCATTAGTCATCAAATCAAACAATGGGTAGCTGGGCATTACTATTGTTATTATTATTACTGATAATGAGCAAACATTCATATATATGCATTAAAGGGAATTAACTTACCTGGTAGGCTTACTTTTTATTTTAAAAAATAAGAAGAACGAATGTAGCACAAAGTAATTTCATTAAAACCAAGTATTTAAAATCAATGAAACGATTCCCGCCTTTTACAAAAACACGTTGGTACAAAAAAAAAGTAAAAAATGCGCTTAAGTTTCGTCGGCGCAATCGAGTTTTCTGCACAGCGTATAATGCTGTTTGAAACTCAACCACGGCCCATGAAACTCTCAGCCGCGACCCATGCTTTCAGCCACGACCCGATGGTGGCATGTGTTGCTGGCACCTATAGCGGTGCCAAACACACGATCATGGTTGAATTTAACCTTAAATGAAATAAAAACCACTGAGGCTAGAGGGCTACAATTTGGCATGTTTGATTTTTGGAGGGTGGATGATCAACAGTTTGCATAGCCTCAGTAGTTTTGAAGATCTGAGGCGGATGGACAAACTAAGCCTCAATCCCTTTTCTTG
>NC_089750.1:44456526-44461526 GCF_040412425.1 Macrobrachium rosenbergii | reverse complement strand
GGCAGAGAAGAAGAGTGCTTTTCACTCCACGCCTTGTGGTGAAAAAGGAAACGTGAGAGAGAGAGAGAGAGAGAGAGAGAGAGAGAGAGAGAGAGAGAGAGAGAGAGAGAGGGGGCGCTATTTACACAACACAATAGAGGTTATATAAAAGTTATTTTTCTATGAGCAGCTAACCGCCCTCGAAATTGCTCTAAATTGGTTAATGGAGTGAGACGGGACAGAGCAGGACAAGCTGGGATAGTTGTGGTAATGAGTTGCCTTGAAAGTTCACAGACGTGGTAATGACTTGCCTTGAAAGTTCACAAAAGTAAATGATAAAATAAAATATGATGAATGGCAGAAATTCTCGATGGCCACTATCGTTACATTTCAGTTTTAATTGCGACAAATGAATACTGCAAAACAAAGTGGAAAAAAGCGGAATAAATAATGAATGTTATCTGTGCACATTAACTGTTGCATTGTCTTCGCTCACTTTTCACTTACCGGTGGCTAGTTTAATATAAAACGGAAATAACTATAACATACAACAGAGATATGATTCATATTTGTAATGTCTTTATAAAATTAACCTTAGAATGTTATCTTTTTCTTCATTAATAAGATAGGATTCAAGACTTAGTTAAACCTAAATAATTAAAATCTAACGAGGTCGAAAAACAACTAGCTGCTGCGGATAGTGCGGGGGGGGCGGTGAGCTCTCAGCAAAACGAACACAAGGTCTGCACAACCTTCGCTCGAGGACACTTACGTTGGAAAACCGGGAGGAGGAGGAGGAGGAGGAGGACTGAGGTGAGATGAGGGTTCCGGGGAAGGAGTGGTGGTACGTACAAATAGGATGAGACGAGCGCCCTTTGAACGATAAACGATACAGAAGGATCCGAAAAGTAAGCAGGAGCGCGACTAAGATCAAAGAAATTCCCAAGTGTGTGATACAGACAGGTGGATTTATATATATATTATATATATATATATATATATATATATATATATATATATATATATATATATATATATATATATATATGTGTGTGTGTGTGTGTGTGTGTGTGTGTGTGTGTGTGTGTGTGTGTGCACTATGTACTTTGACACAGCCACATCCTAGAAAATAAGAGGAAAAGGAGTAGGGGAAAAGCGACGGTGGAAGAGGGAAAATGTTGCACCTTTAGCACGATCGAGAAATATGGCCTCGCAACCCACAACAGTAGCCAGAGGACGTGACTGGAACACCGATGGCTTGCAGCTCCTAAGAGCAGTTTAACTCATTAACTACAGGCGTGAGCACCAGCAGAACATTTGTTCGCCTTAAATAAATTCACTCGCAATGAGTATCCAAGATCAAGCAAAAGGGGCCTTGGGGCTCATATTCCCGCTTTAGTCTCGGGTTTCCGTAATGCGGCCAAGCTTGGTAACAATGATAACTGAATGAGAACCGCCCGGGGTCCGTTTCTTTGTTTGACGCCACTGCACTGGGGAAAATCGTGAGCTCTACCGCTACTATAAAGATAATAATAAGGTGTGGCTCCAAATTAGAATGAAACAAGGATCTGCAACGTCCATCCTTTTACAAGGATGTGAGTGAATGCTTCACGAAAAATTTCTATTCAGAATTTACTTTATTTTAGGCGGAAAACAAATATTTTCAGTGTCAATGTACTTATTGGCAGAGACGACCTCTTATAAAAACCAGTAAATAACTTAAATATTTGAAATTAAATATAAAAAACCAGCGCAGAAAATTCCATATCAACTTTTTTTCATAAATGTATACGCAGGACTCATCAACTGCGCATCATTCCTCTTCAAAGCTCTGCTATTCACCTCAATTTTAAAAGCATTCTCTTTAATTCTTTTCTCTCTTCTCTCTCTCTCTCTCTCTCTCTCTCTCTCTCTCTCTCTCTCTCTCAAATTCCATATACTTTTCAACAACCTGCAGATATATGACATACAACACCAGATATATGACATACACATACAAACCTATATGCATGTACATATATATATATATATATATATATATATATATATATATATATATATATATATATATATAATATATATATTATACCGTATATACTGTATATACTGTATATATATATATATATATATATATATATATATATACAAATATACCAATATATATATATATATATTTCAATTTCTCTCTCTCTCTCTCTCTCTCTCTCTCTCTCTCTCTCTCTCTCTCTCTCTGGAGGTTGGATGACCCTTGACTCCTTATTGGCTCAAACCTGTCTTGCTGGGCAGAGCCTTTTTCAAGGGACCTCTTCCCGGGCGGAACCCAGGAAACTCTGGCAAAGTCTAGAACTGAATACAGGTATCCACACCCACTATGCAATGAGTAATGGTGATGCAAGCAATGACCCCGAAAGGCGAACGGGGAAATCATGACAAATAGTGAAAAATGGTGTCACCGTGCATAATATTGCTCATTACAGATAATAACTGTGAGGAAAAAATAATTAAAAATTATTGTGACATCATTACAAGAGTGTGACGATATATAATACTGCCTATGTTGGATAATAACTGTGAGGGAAAAATAATTAAAAATCATTATGACACCATAACAGGAAGTGAAGAAGAATAATTAAACGTGATGACACTGTAAGACGTGTTAAAAAGAATAATACTGCATCACTGACACCCTAAGAGTTAGAAAGAGCAATAATCCAACAGGACTGCGAGACTGTTGTTTGAAGGGGAAGAGAAATAAAGTCAACAATGACCAAAATCGATGACGATTCTGATCCTTTTTTTTTCTTTCTTTCTTTTTATCTGATTCCCGGAATGAGACGTCCCCTCAGGCAATCGGGAGTTATTCGCGGTTGTTTCGGAACAAAGGACGTTGATGAGGAAGACCATTTCCAATCCAAATCTCACAATACTCTCTCTCTCTCTCTCTCTCTCTCTCTCTCTCTCTCTCTCTCTCTCTCTCTCTCTCTCTCTCTCTCTCTCTCAAACTACATCTTGCAAATCAAGAACCAAACCTGGAGACGAAGATATCGGCAAAATCTACAACAACAATAATAACAACAACAACAACAATAATAATAATAATAATAATAATAATAATAACGACTGTAATAATAATAATAATAATAATAATAATAATACCATGACAAAAGCAAGAGCACTTGCAAATTATACAACTCCGCATTGAGTAACAATTGGTTTGAACCGCAAAGGCTAAGAGAACATGAAAAACCTAAATAAAAATATAACCCCCACATACTTCAAAATTTCAGGGCAGAAACACCCCGGCAAAGATTAATGATCACAGACTTCGTGATTTCTTAAGGGCGTGGCCAGATAAGGGATCTTGGTCCACTTCATGACAAATAATTTTGTTTCTATACAACTGATAAGTCACTGCTGAGAGAGAGAGAGAGAGAGAGAGAGAGAGAGAGAGATCCACTATATGACAAATAATTCAGTATTTTTACAGCTGATAAGTGACTGCTGAGAGAGAGAGAGAGAGAGAGAGAGAGAGAGAGAGAGAGAGAGAGAGAGAGAGAGAGAGAGAGAGAGAGAGAGAGATCCACTATATGACAAATAATTCAGTATTTTTACAACTGATAAGTGACTGCTGAGAGAGAGAGAGAGAGAGAGAGAGAGAGAGAGAGAGAGAGAGAGAGAGAGAGAGAGAGTTGAAGTTAAGTATACCTTAGTTAAACCAGACCACTGAGCTGATTAACAACTCTCCTAGGGCTGCCCCGAAGGATTAGATTTATTTTACGTGGCTAAGAACCAATTAGTTACCTAGCAACGGGGCCTACGGCTTATTGTGGAATCCAAACCACTTTATAACAAGAAATGAATTTCTATCACCAGAAATGAATTTCTCTAATTCTTCATTGACCGGTCGGAGAATCGAACACGGTCCCAGCAGAGTGCCAGCCGAGAACGATACCAACCCGTCCAATGAGGAACTTGAGAGAGGATCACATCAGCGAGGTTCTCCCCCTTTTCAATCTTTATATAAAGATACACAATTTGACGGAGTACTGACCACTTACTCTTCTTATTCTTTATCTCACTCTTCTATTTCTACTTCTCCCCAACTCCTCGGGTCAACAGAGATATAAAAGACTTTTATGGAAACGTACCCATTTCGTTTCTTTCCTCGTATGGTTAGGAGGTTGGACGTGGGACTGTCCGTTTCCGTGATGAACCCTATCATATCGCTGAGAGAGAGAGAGAGAGAGAGAGAGAGAGAGAGAGAGAGAGAGAGAGAGAGAGAGAGAGACTTTGATGAAAATAGCATGACATTCAAGTATGGTTAGATTTATTTATGCCATTCCAAGTGAATATCGGAAATTTAATTGTAATAGAGAGAGAGAGAGAGAGAGAGAGAGAGAGAGAGAGAGAGAGAGAGTCTGGGGGCACGAAGTGGTGTCAATATCACCGCGCTTGTTAACTGACACCTGCAGGTACCTACAGGGATTCCTGCCCTTGCTAAGATCTTCTTAAACCCAGCATCCAGCGCCCTCCAGCTGCAGGTCAGCCTGCAAAAGCCTGCAGCGGTAATTCTTAATAACACATATCTGCAGTTGCTTTCGCTTTGTGACGATGGGTGAAGATGTATTCTCCCTAATCCACAATAAACGCACAATGATATCAATTTTATCTGATTATCAGCAAAATTAAATATTTTTCTCACATCACAATAACAACAAAGAAAAGGCTTGGATATCGCTGAACAATTCATCTGATATTAAAAAAATTAAACGCCTAATTCAGGAAAACTCTGTATAATCAATAAATATTTTGAACACAACGTCAAGAACGCTTATTTTATAACGATAGTTCACCAGCATAACTGGACAGCCCCAACAAATTAACAAATATTGATGTCTATATTCAATAACTATAACAATAAATAATTTGGCACGACTGCCCCCCAAATAACATGACAACTACGACCACAGCAATGAAATGAATCAAGATGAAATCTTAAAAACAGAAGAAACATGCTAAAA
>NC_089750.1:44451526-44454026 GCF_040412425.1 Macrobrachium rosenbergii | reverse complement strand
CCCCAGGACAGAGGTACAGTTGGAATTGGAATTGTTTCGATGTATACTCTTTTACTATATTTCTTGTTGCTCTCTAATATTCACTCTCTTGCAATCTCCTTAGGAGCCTAAGCGAAGTGGTTTAATTTTAGTTGTGTAACGTAGAGCATAAGCGTTTATCCAAGCTGCATTTTATTGTTCTTTGGATGATTCTCCCTCTCAGCCTTCAGCATTTCCAAACGGAACGTGTTATTTGTTATAGCAATCAAGTAATAGTGCGATTCTGTATTGCAGAGTAGGTGATCCTGTAGTGTGTGTTAACCTGCTTCCACGGTACCTTTCCCTCATCTTCCGACTTTAAGAAGATTCCTTCATGATTTGACATCTGAAGACATTTACTTATTGTTATACGCCGCAAGACCCTGTTTAATCTTAATCTATGTTTAGAGGTTCTCAGATCATATTTGATTTGCTAGTGGCACCATTTGGCTTTGTGAACGTAATTACAGTGCCACAGAGCTGGTGGTTAAGTTCTTGCGTATATTTCTTCTGATTTGTGTAATTATAATCTATTAAGTGAAACCTTGATTTTCCCTTAACTTCCATTGAATTTAATGTTAAATTGACTCTATTAATCTGTTTTACACGTGTGGCCCCCCACTAGTTAGATGCACTTGGAACTTAGTTAAGAGATAAATATCACCTTGCTGGCCACACTTGTAAAAATACATATATATACATATACATACATACATACTGATAGATATACACACACTCTAAACAAATGAAGTTTCGGATTGACTAATCAGAAGCTCGTTTATAAACGCGGCCCATATAATGTGTTACGACAGCGCACATGCTTGCCTCAGATATTCTGTGTTCTCTATCGATGGGGAATCTGAAAGCTAAACAGCAAACTTTCCCAACCCGTGGTCTTTCATAATTCCAACGGCAGGCACGCTTAAGCACTCGCTCTTACGAGTAGTAATTGAGCATTATCTGGCCATAACATCAGGCGAATAGCTTTTAAGAAGTTTTGGATTATATTTCTTTTCCTTTCTCCAATACAACAGCACAATTTAATTTCATAAAAATTATTGGAAGTTTTAAAGTGTACGAGATAGTTTGACTTTTTTACTTTTAATGTCAAAAAAGGGTTTTGTAAGAATTTTCTTTTTTTGCGTGAAAAGTTTATAGCATTAGCTTTCATCCCCAATTCCTCAAGACTATCTTCCAATAATAATAATAATAATAATAATAATAATAATAATAATAATAATAATAATAATAACAAATAATTATACATTGATTTCAAAAAATAACTGATGATTAAATCTGCCATAACCTTTCTGTTACAATTCAGTTTTCATGTGAAAACTTGAAATACAACGGTAAAACAACATTAACATATTCTAAGCAAAAGTGATGAGCAGCCAAGTAAAAACAAAAGCTCGTTCTAAAACTACAGTACAAAAAAAAATGTTCTTTACTTAACCAGGACCAATTGAATATAATTACAAAACTTCAGATTTAAATAAACTTTTAATCTTCGCTTCCAGCTTCAGATTTCTATTCGTCAGTCCGTATATATCGTAATGAACATCGACTGCCTACTCATGCAGCAAAGAGCATATTTAACAGCCATTTTCGTTCATTTACTACATACTAATCAATTATAAAATAATCTTAAACAAGATAGCTGTATAATTCACTTCCTTCTTCTTAACAGAAACGCTTTGAAAGATGTCTGCCCTTATCTCTATGGCTTCGAGTTCGAGTCTCCGGCCGGCTAATGAAGAATTAGAGGAATTTATTTCTGGTGATAGAAATTCATTTCTCGCTATAATGTGGTTCGGATTCCACAATAAGCTGTAGGTCCCGTTGCTAGGTAACCAATTGGTTCTTAGCCACGTAAATAAGTCTTATCGTTCGGGCAGCCCTAGGAGAGCTGTTAATCAGCTCAGTGGTCTGGTTAAACTAAGACATACTTAACTTTTTATGCTTAAATACCTTCACTTCCAGATTTGCCAAAACCTTTACTCCTTTTGAAGTTAACATAATTAGTCTAAATCATCCACATTATCTTGCTGAAGCAGACACGATAACTGGAAGGGTAAAAGGGCAAAAGAACTTCCGCGGTATTCTGTTCTTCTGATGTATTACCCCACAATAATAATTTCAGTGCATATCACAGGAATTGCGAGTAAAATACTTTGGAAGTTTCTTAGAAGACAACGCACAAGAATTCGAGGTAAAATTTCGCTCGAGGAATTTAGCTGCACAACTTTTGTGTGTGTGTGCGAGAGAGAGAGAGAGAGAGAGAGAGAGAGAGAGAGAGAGAGAGAGAGAGAGAGAGAGAGAGAGAGTGAGTACTGATTTTTACACACATTAGATGTTTCAAATATCAGCTTCATTGTATCTTGGAATAACGAAATACTTTCCATCTAAATTCCCCTTTCCTCATGCTCTATTTCCCGCGTCCTTTGGCGATTAGAGAGCAATAGTTTGTGTGAGCGGCTTT
>NC_089750.1:44409026-44449026 GCF_040412425.1 Macrobrachium rosenbergii | reverse complement strand
TATATATATATATATATATAAATGGACTGTAGCCTAGTAGCCTACATGAAATATATTTGGTGCGTCTCGGGATCTATCAGAATATCAAAGCTGTCAATCAACTTAAAAAATCTACATACTAACAATAAGATGGTTCCGAAACCTACGAACCAAAGACAGGCAAGTAGTTATTATTCAGCGTTTTGCCCAGATAACAATAACAATAACAATAAATTACTTTTATTATCTAATGAAGCCGCTGATGATCACGAACCTAGGACCAAATCAGATCAATTTTCTTACGTGTTACAGTTTGGTCCTTGATGACACACATGCGTTATCTTGAGAAGTCGCCCGTTATCTTGATGACCACTGCTTAGTATCTTGACTTCACTTATCGCCTATTGTCAGCCAGACTACGATAGACTATCTCCACTTAATCTCTCCGCAAACATTACAAGTACGGATCCTTCAGAGGTATGAGATGAATTTGTCCTGTTCGGGATACAAACATCTTGCCCGAGATGTAATAATAATAATAATAATAATAATAATAATAATAATAATAATGTCCTTTACTTCAACTCTGGGCCATATACATGGAATATACAAATACAATACACACAATCTAGATACATGAGATATGATAAAATTAGTATTCATCATAATGATAATGACAGAACTAATATGGAGAATAAGAGTAAAATTGTCTAAATTCCTTACAACATTCGCTTATTTGCGGAGCTGTTTTCGAGATATCTTTGAAACGGAATTGAAATAGAGTTACCCTGCAAGGATTAACAGTCATTTCATTCTGCAAGGAAAGATCTGAGATATAAGTATCAACTAACAAGATACAAAATTCCCGTTGCGATAGTTGCGTGGTCGAGGCAAAACTTCTCTCTTTTGCTCAGAGAACATCGTAAAACATTGCTCGCTAAAAGAGAAGGGGCAAGGATATCCTTGAATTAAAGCTGTGGCTGGAGATAATTTGAAACTATACAATAACAGCTACAAACAACATAACGGGGGAAAAACTTGTAATTAAGGATACAAAAATACTCCTACAATAGTGTAAGATATGAGATACTCGTACATAAACCCAACAAATTAAAAGCAAATTCCATAATCTACACATTACTTATTCGGACGCGACTGCTTTCTCAAAAATAGTATGAAACCTTACTTTATAAGATGAACAAACATGTAGCCTATAAGACAATCTTCAGTCTTCGCCAATGGCGGCCTTATTATCTGGTACAACGAAGATGACAGAACGTCGACAGTTACAGGGGGCCAGATTAAAGGCGCATCAGCGTTTACATAATATAGATAGGTAAATGCAGACCTCAACAGTCGCCATTAGGTTAACGGTATATGCTTTAGGGTACAAAGAGAGCGCCACGACCCGTGACGTTCACATGAAACTGTTCTAAACAAACATAATCACTCCTTTTTGTACGCTTCTCGGGCCTCAATAATAAATCACCCCATGGCCATAGGCTAATAAAGTAGGCTACTGCAAAAGCAAAAGTGCGAAATGCAGCATTCACCAAGCTTTGTGGCACTGACTGTTGGCATGAGGTTGCTAGCCCTACGTCCTTAACACACAAAGACCTTTTGTGTTGTTTTCTGTACTCTGATATGAGATACTGATAAATGCCAAGGAGCTTCATTGTTACTTTGACAAATAAAATCAAGTAGATAAGGTGACGTCTGGTCCAATGGAATGTAGGCTACATGGGCAGCAAATAAAACAAGAAAAAAATGCGCCGAAGTTTCTTCGACGCAATCGAGTGTTCTCAGCCGCGGCCCATGAAACTTTCAGTCACTGCTCGGTGGTGCCCTGTGTTGTTGGTACTTACAGCGTTGCCAGACTCACGATCATGGCTAACTTTAACCTTAAATGAAACAAAAACTACTAAGGCTAGAGGGCTGCAATTTGGCATGTTTGATGATTGGAGGGTGGATGATCAACATACCAATTTGCAGCCCTCTAGCCTCAGTAGTTTTTAAGATCTGAGGGCAGACAGAACAAGTGCGGGCCGGACAGACAGACAAATAGCCATCTCAACAGTTTTCTTTTACAGAAAACTAAAAATCTGTTTATAATGTAAAAGTTGTTGCCTGCATCAAAGATTATATAATTACATTAAGTCCAGAAACGTTATTCAAGGCTGACGTCAATCGGCCTTGTTATAGTCTGCAAGTCTAACTTTTGATGATCATAAAACATTACAATCTTATACTTTTTCCAAATATGTAAAATAATTACACATCACTGAAACCAATTTATAGCCCAATCTTTGTTCTTTCTTAAACTTCACGTTTCTTTATCTCCATATTCTATCAGGGGGCTTCAAGTGACTTCACGATCAATTACAAAACAGTGGATTAGACGATATACTCTTCAATATTAGTATGAAGGCCAATTTTCAACAATCAAATCAACTTTCAAAACTGTCTAAGAAAACGAGTCCCTTTAAAAATGTTGCATAAATGCGCACTTACATTAATAGCAAGACTCACTCCTTGATGCAAAAATAACCCTCTTGACCCTTAACACTGACACAAGATACATAATTTACCAAATTAAAGGCCCTGTGTTACAGAAGATGAGATTTTGAATGTCATACCGCGATCACTTAAATTTCTAAATATACGATGTGGCGACGCAGAATCTAAGCAACGTTAGATTAGGTTAACCTACTAAAGTTCAAACTTTCCTGACAACGCCACCTGGAATTCATTGGTGGTCACCCAAACTCAATGTTACTTGCTTGACTGAAAGATCAGCAGTGCAGAGAACACGTTAATGTCGTGATGAAAGTTTCCACAACCCCATTCTCTCATCAAGGCAGGACACTGACATGAAGGCATGAATTCTAACGACACAGGTCTACCCAGCCGCTTGTCTTAAGCTCATTCATGCTTTATACCGCTCTGTCGACAATAAACACCCTTTAGGGACCTCATGAATCTGAGAAGCTATGCCTTGCACCAGAGAGGTCCGTCCGGTGATAACTTAGAAGAAATGAGTTTGTTGAAAAGAATGGTCCACTTTAGGCTTTCTTGTGAAAAATACAGCGGGCAGCTACTTTCATAACATTACTGACTAGACCCAGAACTCGACAGATACAAATATTACCGTATACTCCCTATTTCAACTGAAAAGAAAAATTCCAAACTTTGATGAAACCCGAAACATACTGAAAATAACAGATCAGGATAAGACTCATAAAGTCAACGGAGTGAGTGAGAACTACTTCGCATATTTTAGTGGAGAGAGAGAGAGAGAGAGAGAGAGAGAGAGAGAGAGAGAGAGAGAGAGAGAGAGAGAGAGAGAGAGAGGAGATTTGCCGGGCCAAAGTGCAGCGATAAGGGTGCAGTTATTGATCCCTTTCTGAATTACTCATATTCATTACATGTTCGAGATGTCCTTGAATTGGATTATGATGAATCAATAACGAAAATGTTCGCCCGGTCAATAACACGGGCGACAACCTCTGACAGGAATGCACATACCAGGTCAGAACAGAGCCTGGCAAAACACAATATGCACATACAAATTCGTCAAGTCACATTTCATATTCTTTTGGGACTTATTCTTCCGGAATTAGTTCAATTGTATAACACAGCTTCAAACTGTCTTTTCATTCCAACTACAGTTTACAAATGTAGCTGGGTATAAATAGTTTCTATTTATATGGAGATACGGCGTTATATACATCAACACATACAATCACTACTGCATAAATATTCTGTTGCGGTGCAACCTATACTGTTCATCAAACTTTTGCAATATACTCATGAATTATTAACCTCTCAAAAGACACCCAATCGTTAAGTGACCAAGAACGAACACGGAAACTCAACAAGTTGTCTCTCAAGCAGTGCTTCTGCCGTCAACAAGGGCCAGCTTAAGAGGCAGCCCCAGCTGTCACAAGCCACTTATTGATTGAGGCACCAACCACCTCCAAACGGCTCTGGGACCTCAGGGAGCAAAAAAAAAAAAAACACTTTCTCTTTCCTAATGACAGCAAACAATTGATAAGGTCGGTCGCGACCCACACAAAACCGCGAGATCTAAATAACAACATAAAATCAAAGGTGATCCTCGTGAATTAAATGATGATGAAGACAATGAGGACGACAGCAGTGGTGAAAATAATGACGAAGCTGATGATAATGGCATTCTTGCTGTTAAAGGTGAGTTCTAGGCAGACTAGGCCTTATCCCGCTATGCAGGGCGCTTAAAGGTCCGGCGATGAAAAGGTTGGACTCGATTCAAATAAGTTACTATTTTGGACATATTGTTCGTCGAGAACAAGAGGCCTCAAAACACGAAACGCCCCCACGCGAAAGGATTATCACTTTAAATGCGCTCTCTCTCTCTCTCTCTCTCTCTCTCTCTCTCTCTCTCTCTCTCTCTCTCTCTCTTCGCGACAAACAAACCAGAAGACCTATGTACGGTCCTGGGAGATAAAGAATGATCCAGACATGTTTCATGACATTTATTGCATCCTTGCTGCCCTAAGCAGTGAATTATCCCCCTAAAAATCGAGGATTGCCTCTTCAAGGTCCTTTCACTTTATTTGTGAGTTACTTAAAGCAATGATGTGACATCTGACATTGGAATTGGATGAAAGGTGGCAAATCGAATGCGAACAACGTCCTACATTGGGGTCACCGTGATGACCGGTGGCATCGCATCTTGGCTTGTCCAACCGAATAACTTGTCTGTAGTATTTGTAAAACTGCTGAATTATGGTTCAGTGCAGGTTTCGGTAATACCGTACGAATGGCCTAGTGCCAGGTCTAGGATTATAGTTGAGCCGAAGTGGAAGGGTTTCGGGTCTTGATGGACTGGACGGTCAATTTAGAACCAAGTGCTCTTTGGATTTTTGCAATTGTATATCGTTCGTTCCTACCCGAGATGCTACTTAAATGCCTTCATTACTTTCTGTCTAGCGCGAATAAGGTCACGATTGTAAAATTACTTGCATAACATTTTCTTGGGTCGTTCAGCTAGGCTGTAAGTAGTAAGACTGGTGACCTTATCGGTGAGCAATAGTCTCAGATTGTTCTAATCAACGTTCGCATGGTTAGGAAATTGTTATCTCTCTCTACAAACGGTCGCAGTATCCATGCCGACTGATTACGACCGTTCACCTTAACTGTGTTCATGTCAGCTGACCAAGATATCAGAGCTGATGACTCAAGGTCTTCGACTTTTGGCTTACCAAAGGGCTTGCGTTAAACTTTGCCCCCATTAACGACTGAAGCCTCGCTTTTCTGTGCCCTTGGGCAGCATTAGCGCATTCTGAAACTGTTCGTTCCTTTTCTGATATAGCAGAGGAACGAAAAACGACTGCCAATAAACATACAATTGAACTCTGCAGCTCCATCTGCAGTATACCACTTGGCAAGAAATGTCCCTCGTGGAAATCCCGAAATGACTTTGGCTGGTTTGGACAGTACTCCATTAGCTGATACTCGGAGCGTCCGATCTGATAAGAAATTGGGTAACAAACTCAGCAAGGTTCATGAGAGAGAGAGAGAGAGAGAGAGAGAGAGAGAGAGAGAGAGAGAGAGAGAGAGAGAGATATTTACCCATATCATAAAGAAAAGTTGGAGAATCCTCACCCATTTCGGGAGGAACTCACTCACTCTCTCCTGACTGCTTAGACGGCTTAATATTTACCTTCAATCATCGACCACCTACCAGTAAACTACCCTGAAGGGCTTCCAGCTGTCGATTCACACAATCTAGCTCAATTTGACCCTTACCCCCTTTTCTAATCCAGGGACTCTTAAGCCTAAGCCTCTTAACCCACGCTATACCTACACACATCTATTTCTCTATCCCTTTTACACTTACGAGAGAGAGAGAGAGAGAGAGAGAGAGAGAGAGAGAGAGAGAGAGAGAGAGAGATAACTCACAATAACTAGGCTTGCGTTCTACTCAAAGATTCTTTCATATTTGCCATTTCAGTCTAAAACGCTTAAATCACACAACTGAAGTTTCTTACCCCCAATAAAAGGCGACCAAATATTAAGCCTACACATGCAAAGAAAAAATAACTTATGAAAGACAGCGTTATTTTCATGTTAAACCCAGTCTTTCTTCACGGCACTGAAAAGTCAACGAAAGGCACCTCTCTCTCTCTCTCTCTCTCTCTCTCTCTCTCTCTCTCTCTCTCTCTCTCTCTCTCTCTCTCTCTCCAAGAATACCTTTCAACGAGGTAATGATGTGTTTACAGAAACCAAGGAACCATGCAGTGACGTCATAACCCATTCCGTTAAGAGAGAGAGAGAGAGAGAGAGAGAGAGAGAGTTTCTACTCGGATCAACAAACAGAAAGATCACAAAAACGACTCAAGGGTCATGAATAGGTCCAAAAGAAGCCGTTAATCAAGGGTGTGTGAAATAACGACATCGACAAAAGAAGAAGAGGAGGAAGAAGAAGAAGGAGGAGGAGGAGGAGATAGAAGAGGGGATGGAAAGGATAAATGTACAGGCAGGAAGTCCAGACAAAGCGAGAGGGAGCAGTCTGAAATGGAAATGGGTTACTCGTCTGAAGAAATCTCGATCTGAAAAGAAGCAACGTCAGAGCAACTGTGACCCGTGAAGGGAAAGTGCAGCAACGGGAACAAGACGTCATTTGCAATGCCTACACAGATACATGCTTGCGAGCGTGCGCACGCGTATACTTCTGCGTATTAAATTCCATGTCATATGTCATAGGTATATCTGTAAACAGATTAGTCAGCTACTTTTTTTATCTTTTATTTATTTATAAGTCAGCTACTAGGTCTAACATATTCTTACCCTTCAGGCGGAAAACAGCACCTACCATTACAATACTCTCTCTCTCTCTCTCTCTCTCTCTCTCTCTCTCTCTCTCTCTCTCTCTCTCCGCCTAATTCTATACCACCTAACGAAGATTAGCCAACTGGATAGTTCAATCATCAGAAATGCAACAGTCAATCTTATAAAATCGTATCATGTCATTCGTCAATTTACTACTTAAAACCTTAAAATAATGGCCTTTCCATACGTAGTTTAAGATCACTCCCATCTCTCTGTATAACATATAATTACATATTCAGCCGACACTAGGCACGCCTAAAACCTCGAAGACCAAACATATATTAAGGAAATGAGAGTCAAGCTCATAAAGCCCACGAGTGGAAATTTTGCAGACATTGTGTAGAACTATGTTGATCAGTTCGTAAAAAAGGCTCCAAATTAGAGGAGGAACAGAAAATCAGTGATTTGCATTCATTTCTAAACTGTAAAGCCGGATCCCTAAACGAATTAATACCGCTTAAAATAAAATCTTGAGTGTCTTCCAAGAAAAGAAATAAGACTCTCTTATCCTTGTTTCAAATGGTCTACTCAAGCGCTGTACTGCGTCATGAGCAAGATTCAGTTCCAAATTTCTTGAAAAGAAGCCACTGATTACGACATCGCTCACAGCGATTTAATAAAAACGCTCCACATTCTACGTCTTTCTTCGCGCATGACCCGATCTTCCTCATTTTCGTTTTCTAACATTGCATGACCTTTTCTGGGAATGACCCCTCCTCTCCCAAGATCATTTATGGAATGACCCCACCTCTCCCATCATCATTTTGGGAATGACCCCACATCTCCCAACATCATTCCCAACATCCTTTTGGGAATGACCCCACATCTCCCAACGTTATTTTGGAAATGACCCCAACTCTCCCAACATCCTTTTGGGAATGACCCCAACTCTCCCAACATCACTTTGGGAATGGCCCCGCCTCTCCTAACATCATTTTGGGAATGACCCCACCTCTCCCATCATTATTTTGGGAATGACCCCACATCTCCCAACATCATTTTGGGAATGACCCCACATCTCCCAACATCATTTTGGGAATGACCCCACATCTCACAACATCATTTTGGGAATGGCCCCACATGATGTTGTGAATGGCCCCACATCTCCCAACATCATTTTGGGAATGACCCCACATCTCCCAACATCATTTTTGGAATGACCCCACATCTCCCAACATCCTTTTGGGAATGACCCCACATCTCCCAACATCCTTTTGGGGATGACCCCACATCTCCCAACATCCTTTTGGGAATGACCCCACATCTCCTAACATCCTTTTGGGAATGACCCACATCTCCCAAAATCCTTTCGGGAATGACCCCACATCATCCAACATCATCTCATCTCCCAACATAATCTTTAGAATGACTTCTCATCGTTCAACAATCCTTTTGGGAAGGACCTTACATCACCCAATTTTTTTTTCTATCTTCACAAACTTACAAAGATAAATGTATTTGGTTGCTCTTCCAGTCGGCATTTGTCTGAACGAAACAGCTTCATTACTTCCTTATCCAGTACTTCTTCGTTTAACGTGCTTTTTCCCATTTTTTATATGGGGTAAGCACGATACCTTCTTTTGGAGGACTTTGATTTGGCCTTATCCAGTACAAACAAACAAATAACTATACACTGAAATAAAGCCGTCCCAAATCGACCAAAGACCCGTTCATCAGCCTAGCAAAAGTTGCACCAAGAGAAAGCCGGAACGAAACTACGATGGGAAAGAAGGACCCCCCACCCCCGCCCCCGACATTACTAGAACGACCGCAAAGCACATAACTCCGTGCTTTATCGCCCACATATGAAACGGGGACGTTTACACAGCTTACAAAGCATGACAGAGGAAGATGAACACCGAAGACAAGTCGGGAATTGAAAACCAAGATACATTCTCTTGGCTACAGATGTCTTCATCTTCTTACTTAACGACGCTCTCGGGATCTGGATGAACTCCTGACATTCGGACTGTGTCCAGGGCTCATGTAATGGACTTGAGGTTCACTTGAATGTCTACCTTGCAAGCATTCTGGATACTTGTATTGTATGTATGTATGTATGTATGTATGTATGTATGCAAGTTCACGCAAAATAAAAATCAGATATTACAGAGAGAGAGAGAGAGAGAGAGAGAGAGAGAGAGAGAGAGAGAGAGAGGATCATCACGAAGAGAAACGCGCCGAGGCAATACAGCAAACAAGAGCAAACAATCATGAGTAAACAGCCAGCACTAGCAAAATAGACTGTGCCTTCAAGCATCTGCGTGTGTGCGCGCCCGCGCTCTTGCATCAAAGCGTTCCTCCGGCTAACCTACATTCACGAGGCAATATCATCTCTCCGACACTGGATCTCCCCAATTTCAACAAACAAAAGTGATCGGAATATAAGCTACGCTTGAACACACTAAATAATACACACAAAGCTCGACCTGCGCGCTGGCATAAGCAATAAAATATGAAGTTTGGCAAATAAAAAGAAATAAACGTACACCACAAAAGCAACGTCAGGTCTCTCACTGTTATTTCACACGTGCAAAATAACAAGCGTTTCCAGTGGCACACATTTTACTGTTTACGAATCACGGCCTTTATGCATTTTTCGGTGATCCCTTTCACTACAGTATTCGCACGTATGAATCGTACAGAGAACAAAGAAGAAAAAAAAAAGAAAGGAAAAAGCGGTTCTGCACTAAGGTATGACCTGAACTCAAATCTAAATATGTATTTATTCATTTATTTCCTCCGTTTTTTTTTTTTTTCGTTCAAATGATGGGGTGGTGATGATTTGTACATCGTCTGACTATAATCAAATTCTTTAATTTTGATAATCTTATTACACAGAATTTAAGCAACTCATTTGATATGGAATCAAAATTTTCTATTGACTGTCTAGTTCAATCAATATTTACCAAATAGTCATACATTATACAAAATTTCAAAAATCTACGTTACACATAGTAAACAATAAGTACATAAAACAAGGGGGTTAAAACTTTTAGTAATTTACATTTTAAATCAATTATAATAATAATAGCATCATGTCAGTTGAAGACTGAATCAAAATATCATAAAAATCCAATCAACAGATACATCAGCCAATTACGGGAACAATAAAAGTGACGAAGCACTCTACTCAAAGGAAGCAAGTTAAGCAATGAACATAACAAAAAAAAAAGAAACCACAATCGTTTTCATTATATTCAAGGGACCATTTCGTATGCTTTTTTTGAAGAAGTACATCACAACATATATTTATAAAATTAGGGAATATCTCTTTCAAGTTTTTCAAGCGAGTATAGTAAAATATCAATTTATACGTAAAGGAATATTTCGTAAATTTGATCAAACAAATATGTTAAAATATCAATTAAATCTCCTTACAAAATGTACACCAATACTGATACGTATGCTTAAATACAAATGTTTTCATCTCGTTGAAATCACGATTCCAGTGCAGATTTAGCAGTAATATAAGTTTTATTTCTTATATTCTTGGTGTTTGCCAAGCTGAAATTTATATCTAAGGACTAAGACATTACAATTCCTGGAATATATAAGCAATTTATAAATTTGGTGTTTACTTAAGTGATAGGAAAAGTACCAACAATGATTTTTTATTGTTTTGTTCACTTGCAAGTTAGTCACATAAAAAGTACCAACATTACTAAACATTATGATTGTTCCTGTCTTTGTTTTTATACCTATAAAAAAATCTGTATGTCAAAATATGAGCATAAGTGTGAAAAAATAGGTAGTTCACTGACGCCCGACTTATGAATATGGTGTTCACTTATAGGTTAGTTTCATGAAAAATACTTACATACACAAACTTTTTTTTCTGATTCTAATAGCTAATGCCCTTTCCTTCATCTTTTACATCTATAAAAATATTCCTCATTTGATACCCCGGAGGTCAAATTGTGACCTCAAATTTTGTTATTTGTACAGCTTTTTTTATTTTTCAACCTAGAGTTTTAAACCCTGTATATTTGAATTCCTTGACTCTTTCTGATTCTAAATATATATACATTTATGCAATTCTGATCATTATTAACCAAGTTATGGGTCGGTGAAAATATGTGACCTCACACGTGACCTCAATTTCCCGAGGTCATATCTTTTGAACCGTTTGTCGGATTGGTCTAAAAATTTCAGAAATGGATATAGGGCCTATGATTTCCCTATAAGCTGAATTTTATAAAAAATCTAAGAGATGAGGGTGTTAATTTCAAAAAATTTTGGTTGATTTAACAGAGAATGCCCCTATGCTCTTCTAATAGTTATGGTCAAACAGAAAGTATCCTTTACAGCCACGTAAAATATGCACTCTCTCTTTGATAACCTGACACAGGACTTATTTATGCTCATCAATGCTATATATATATATATATATATATATATATATATATATATATATATATATATATATATATATAT
The DNA here is from genome assembly GCF_040412425.1 of Macrobrachium rosenbergii. NCBI lineage: Eukaryota > Metazoa > Arthropoda > Malacostraca > Decapoda > Palaemonidae > Macrobrachium > Macrobrachium rosenbergii. Next base: position 44,437,737 of record NC_089750.1, on the reverse strand, counting down.
ATATATATATATATATATATATATATATATATATATATATATATATATATATATATATATATGTACAACTAATAACACAAAGGTCGGCTTCGGGTGGCTTGATAAAAACCATCATATGGGAACACGCACTGAATGACAGTTAAAAATATCAATATCAACAATTAGTACTACTTAGCATTTAAAGACTTAATGTTAACTGCTCTACGTTGCCTATTTGCGGTGCTGGACAAGTCTACTCTTGATAAATGACGTACAAACCCTACTGAAGGGGAGCCAAAGTGATTTCTTGACCCTAATTTCTTTTTGCTAGAAAACGCACACGATACGAGAAATTCAGTGCATAAAAATACGCGGGATGAACTCAACAGAAAAATTACAGGTTCAATAACAGTTGGTTTGTTATTTGCAGTCTGCTGAACAATTTTATTTTCAACAATGGATATCTGGGCAATCGCTGCGTATGCGCGCGCGCTTGTTTGTGCAATGCAATTAAAACGAATCATCGTACAAAATTCTCTGGAATACGTTCCAAGCTATTAAAAACACACCTATTAACTTAGAGAACCAATAATGCTCGAAGCCAAACAATTCCGGACCGAGAAAAAGGTCTAAAACGATTTTTTAATTTTTTTTTTCTTTGCAGCGGAGAGGCTTTTGCGTCCGAATATATTCCCATCTCCCCTGCTAACAACAAACATGCTTACTATTCCAAGTTCGAAAAAATACTTTGCGCTAAAAGAAACAGCAAAACGACAAAAGAAAAAAAATGTGTTCGAACCACTCCGGCTGACGACAAGTGAATTTAACTTTTTTGGAAAGTGGCCCCACCCATTTCGAATACAAACTAGCTGCTTTCTCTCTCGCCAAGAATTTGCGCTCTTAAAAGTTTCCGTTTCCTTTATTAATGGAAGGCGCAGCTTTTCCTCTTCTATTACAAGAAAAACACGTTGCAATAAACAGGAAAAATGTATCTATTTACTAAAGCGCTTATAAGTGCATCTAAGGTAAATAATGATTTTATATATATATATATATATATATATATATATATATATATATATATATATATATATATATATATATATATATATGTATATATATATATATATAATATATACATTGTGTGTGTGTGTATTACATACAAATGGAAGCGCACACACAAACTCGCAAGCATAGGTACAGTACAGAGCAAAATTTTCGGGCCACATGAGATAACTAGATAGCATGGAAATGGAAAGGCAAAATTGGATCTTGCATGAGCATCAGAAGGAAAGGAGGCTGCTCTTTCCTACCAGATGAATGTCAGAACAAGATTAAGGAACTGGAAAGTCAGCAAGAAATGCTCTTGCGATAATAATAATAATAATTATTATAATAATAATAATAATAATAATAATAATAATAATAATATTTTTACTGTCATTATTAAATATTTGTCAATATCAACAATTTCCTGTTTAACGTTCATGTTTTATTGGTTATAACTGCGCTGACTGCAGTAACAAAACAAAAAAAGTTAAGTATACCTTAGTTTTACCAGACCACAGCTGATTAAACAGGGCTGGCCCGAAGGATTAGACTTAACGTGGCTAAGAACCAATTGGTTACTTAGCAACGGGACCTACAGCTTATTGGAATCCGAACCACATTTCGAGAAAGCATCCCAGAAATAAATTCCTCTAACTCTTCATCAGCCGGCCGGTGGAACTGAACTCCGTCGAGTAACATTCAACCGACTCAGCCAACAAAGGGCTAACTAACAGACGTGCTCTCAGCATCCCAATTTGTCAATTTCGTATAAAATGCAAATCGACCTCCGTGTTTCCCAGCGACGTTTAATGACACTCCGTCAGTCTGGAACTTCCACTGAGCCTTCTGTGTTGTAAAGTTAATGCGTGCTAGCCGTTTCACAGTATCAGTACCCACACACTTCTGGGGAACCCAAGATGTTATACTACCTATCTAGTTCTAAATGTTTTTCACGCCTTCTACTATGTTAGTGCAACAGCCTTCCTAAAAGCTGTTGGTTATTTTACAATAAGCAGGCCTTGGCCCTTATGCCAGCACAGGACCTTGTTCAAAGGTTGGCCGGTACGTATGGCAAACGACTGAGAAGCCAGGTGTGGACCTCTCGACTATTTCATCCAACCCACCAACCTACCTAGACAAAATTCCTGGTCGTGGATTAGCTGATGCTGCTCAAGTCTGACAGACACTGAAATGCTCCCCGAGTAAAGTTCTTTCACATTCGCAATGCTAATTTCTTTGATATTTCATCTCTACTTTACAAGGCTTCTTTGTTCTTGCCTCAATTGTTCTTTTTCCTTAAATATAAACTTTCTATTCTGTGGAAACTTACCCATTTAGCCAGCTTTTTCAGATCAACGCCTGAAATGATAATCAAAATCAAGTTTCTTTTACATGAATTCTAACATGTCCAATGCGTGTTTCCCTTCAACTTACGCCATCCATCCACACTTTCTTCCACTTCTGCAGACCAACGGACTACTCCTATACGTATTCCAATACACTTAAAACCCTTTTATCACCTCCTCTATCCAATTGCAAACGCCCATATCTCTGTGTCCCCAATTTTCTCTGTCCACTGAAGAGGAGGAGGAAGAGGGCCCTTCCTGCTCCAAACGCCACCACGACAACCCCAGCCCAGACCAGATCCCCACCACCCACCCACTCGGCTACAGCCACAGAGACCCATTTTAAGCGGCAGTATTTTCCTTTTATCAGCATGATAATGAACCCTCGGCAAGACGATACCAAAGACAAGAGAAGACGCAAAATGGCCTCGGGGAACGAGAATTGTCCAGCCAAGTCTCAAAATAAGGTAATTAAGAAAGAATCAAGTAGTTAATTGCAAAGGAGAGGGAAGCAGCCAATGGCAAATAACAAAACAATGGAATGATTACGAAACGGAGAGGAAGTGAAGATAACGCAGAAAAAGCTCGTCTTGATACAAGAAAATTGGATTATGTTGATATTTCGTGGAAAGACAAACATTTAACAGGAGACGCACATTTACTAAAATACTCAGGGAATATCAAAACTATTATGGAAATTAGGAGTAAAAATACGCCAAGTTTAGATAAAGAATATAAAGGAACGTATAGGCTAATCGAATAACAACCCCCATAACAGTATGTGTAATTTGACTCAATATGTGAAATCGTGGATATTACTGTAAATGTAAACAAAATTCGTAACGAAATATATTTTGTAAAAAACTACCCGGGATATGTAAGTAAACCTACAGGCAGATGCAAAAGGACCTACAACACAACCAAATAAATTCAACACACCTTCGGAAATTACACAAAAAAGGACATCTTATAGCCCATTAATGAACATCTTAATTGAAAGCTATTCAACAAATAGCACTGAAATTACCGTGGACACTTGAGACAACGTTTTTTAAAAGCTAATTTTTTACAACAAGTATCTCTCAACGAAAATATGGGAATTTCCCCAGAAATGGTTGTCAAACTAGAACCATCTTCCCACGCATCAAAGATTCAATGAACTTCAAACTAAGAGCTAATTATCAGACTTCCAAACATTACCACAAAAATTACTGAGTAAACAAAGTGTGATGAACTTACGACAGACGGACAAAAATTTGCCATATCCCCACCGAACAACTTTGTGGGGGATGTAAAAAGCTCGATTCACGAAGATCAGTAAAAGTTTAACGAAATAAGAAGAGAGACGGGGAGGAGGATGAGGAGGTGGAGGGGTTGGGGTTTGAGCGAGGGTGGGGGAGCGATGGGGAAGCCAAGAAAAGAATGATGAGAAAGCCTCCAACCCAGGCACCTATCACTTGAGAGCCTCGTCTAAAAAGTAAAGGTGGTTCTCCTTTCCCTTTGCCTGAGCGAGTGATGAAATTCAACGCCTATCACACGCTAGGAGGCTTCGAAATCTCATTTCCCTTTCAGCCACAAGGGATATTCCCCTTTGCTCTGTAAGACATGAATGATCTATTTCCATATAAAAAAAATATTACATACAACAGCAATTTGGACATTTCAAACACTGGTGCCATTTGCCAGACTGTTTTAGGTTTCATAGGCTAATATGAAACGCATTCAAAACTGATGTTTTCACGGGTAAACACAGCCGTTTAAACGAATACACGTATGATACACACACAAACACTCATATATATACATATATATAATGTATTGATATATTATATACGTATATATATACACATACATATATAAATATACATATACTTACATATATACATACACCCAGGCTTTTAGATGCGTATGTTTGTACAAATTTTGTCCATGTATGCGTGTGTATCCTCTATGAATACTTGCTGTGATCGTTTGTATGCGCGCCTTGGGATCTCTAAACAAGGGTGTATTACGCACAGCTTCTGAATTCAAAGTTGCTAACAATAATACTACAACCGATTAAAACCTCGAATAAATGGATTGTGACAACCAACATTCATGCTGCATCCTCCCCAGGGGATGGTGAAGTTCTTGGTTATTTCCACAAATGGATTAGCAAGGGTCTCAGACTTGGTCATTTTCCCAGAATTCGTTTCCCCTGGATTTCTGGTTAGAACATCTAATGTGGACCGCGCGCATTTTCCCGCCCTCTATGCCTTAACTGTCTTGGTTACATTTTTACTGTCTTCACAAATAATAATAATAATAATAATAATAATAATAATAATAATAATAATAATAATAATAATAATAATAATAATTACTGCCATCGCTTCCACTTCTACAAACACTATAATTGTGGATTTTTATACTGTCCTTATCACCGTTACTGTAATTATCATCAGTCACTGAAAAAGAGACTAACATGGGAACAGACTATTATTATTATTATTATTATTATTATTATTATTATTATTATTATTATGGACACTGTGACATTCATGAATCGAGTCTTATTAGACCACGTATAAAGGAAGTGGCGGCTGCCTCGCCCTGTTCCAGTAACAGAATTATGAACAAAGACGCCTTTGCAAACTCCACACTAATTAGCCTTCGCTGGCATCGCTCATTCAGCTGAGCGGAGTCAAAATTACGTTAAGGATTACCACTAACTTGATTACAGAGCCAACTACCAAGTTTAATTGCGTTTCTCTCAAGACTTTAGTTTACAGCGTTATACACATACAGTACTAGCACACACCCACAACAGCTAAGTTTTCAAATACACAAATGCTTGCATGTTCTGCCTGCGTGCTCGGGTAAAGCACGCAATTATTGATTCATTTATTTATTTGCTTCTGTGGAATACTTGCATGTATCAGTGCACACATACACGCAAAGCAGGTACTTACACATGCTATACACGCACACAAAAGAATAATATGCACAAGCACATGCGTGCTTAAAACCTACATGGGCTTGTTCGTAATGCATACATACATATATGTATGTTGTATGCATGTATGTATGTATGTGTGCATATATATTATATAGATAGATAGATAGATAGATAGATAGATAGATAGATAGATAGATAGATAGATAGATAGATATATAGATATATAATTATATGTCTGTTTTATCTATGCTTATAATACACAAGTGGAAAAAATTACGAGCGTTAACAAAGCCTTACGAAACTAACAAGCAACCATAACAGATCCTGTCAGATCCAACCACATTACATAACAAAAATGAGAGACTCATTTCGCAGCCATACGCTCACTTCCGCCACACTTACAGACGCGAATAAATTGCATTTGTCTCGAGATGAAAGCACACAAAACGTCAATGGCCACATGCGCAATATAATTCGTTCCACACAATCCACCTTAATGATGCATGAGCAACGAAGCAGGGTGTTATAAAAAAAACTTTATTGTTCTATTGCTTATAACCAGAAAGGCTCAAAAGAATGCTGTTCCACATAGCGTTTACGTGTCTAAGCGGACACTGAAAATCTACCACATATACATGGTTATGTACAGTATTACAACACACACAAATTATATATATATATATATATATATATATATATATATATATATATATATATATATATATATATATATACATATATATATATATATATATATATATATATATATATATATATATATATATATATATATATATATATATTTTACATATATATATATATAGTGTGTGTGAGCGCATGCTATGTGATTATACAGTAAACACTCTGCTCATTATTTATATCTCTCTCATAACCACTAGGAAAAAACACACTAAGTCCATAACCAGTCACGACCTACACCCAGTCTTTCATTTTTTAGTAGTTATGATTTTATATATATATATATGATTATTATATATATATATATATATATATATATATATATATATATATATATATATACATATGTGTGTGTATAAGCACCTCGACTATAAAAGGAGAGAGGCAATCGTGCTGTTATTGCTGGACTGCCGAGGAGTTTCCACAATTATGTTAAAGCTTTGTTATATCTGACATTAATAAAGACATGAGGGCAACACTTTGGCTTCCCTCTCACAGTATAAATAAAAGTTCTAGTATAAAATATTTACCAGCACAGTTGTGTGCCATTCGTGATGAACGGGATACTGAGGAAAAAACATAACACTGAAATCTGCAGTGCGTTTCAAGCTGAGTAGACAGTGGTTCTCAAACAAGGGATAATGACCTAAAATGAATTAAAAACACCCTTTCTACTGTGCTAATTTACTGTGTTTTCAAGAATTATATCTATTAGTTTTAGTTCCAATACAAAGCAGAAAATCGTGTGGCTGCAGCCTAGGTAAATAACATTATTTACTGATTTGTAACTAATAGCTTACTTTCTGCGTACCTGCTCAAGACTTATGGTAATTGACTAACAGCAATATATTGGTTTGTTTGTTTTTTCTGCCTTCCAGCGTATATATCTGGATAGGTATTACCAGCTGTGTTTGGTAACTTGACTATAAGACATCAACTCAGCATCGTTACCAAAGGTTCAAGTGAGTGGATGTCTCCATAGAGCTGGTCATTATCGGCACTGGCAAAAAATTCTGGCATTCGCCGAAACCGGAAATCAGTTGATTAAAGTTTTACTTTTCGCACAATGCCAACAACAGTTGGATTCTGTGGGACATAGCCTATGCTGTCAATTGACGCCAATGAAATTAAGTCTGCATATCTTATTAGGTTTCATATCATAATGCTGAAGCAGCTCCAAGCAAATTAGTTGTGGTTCATCATGCGTGGCACTCAAAGACTCCTGAGTGGAATGTGTGGGTGAACACGAAACAAAGCTATTCAGCTTCCGTCTCAACACAATCTACTGCCGGACGAGTTGACATGATAAGGATAATGAGGCACAAAATCGTTCAAGTTGATGCGCTAGTTTCCCATTTAATTATTAAGAGTTTGCCGACGTTTCTAATTATAATCAGCTAATTTGCCCCGTTCTCGTAACTATGACAAAGGATGAATATTTGGTTTGAATTTCATTTACATAGACGATCAACGTGCATAACATTTTCTTACAAGCTATCAACGCAAGATTTCATTGCAAGGATTACACCGGGAAAAACAAAAGTCATTGCCCAAGAGTTCAATCTAGCTTTGTTACAGAATTAAAGAAGAACGATCCAACATTAGGCTACCCAACGCCTTGCTCCCACCGCCCAAACTCTTCCTGACTCGCTCAACGATGTGATACCAACAGTCAATTTTAGAAAATCACGAACTTTGGTATTTGTTTGTTCAGGTATCCGTGCGAAGAACTGGGCTCCTGACATGTGGAACTATTTTTCAATCCTACGGTGGGATGACTAGGAATGGAATGGAATAGAGAATTTAGGGCAAAGGCCAACCGCTGGGACCTATAAGGTCATTCTTGCTGAAAGGGAAATTGGGAGTAAAACGATTTTAAAGGTGTAATAGGAGGGAAAACCTCTCAGTGGCACCGTGAAGAGATTGTTAGGAGAGCGTGGAAAGTAAGATGGAAGAAAGAGAATATGAACGGAGGTATAGTGAAAGGAATGAGAGGGGTTTCAATTAGGGGCCGAAGGAACGCTGCAAAAAACCTCAAGTAATGCCTATAGTGTAACGTGTGAGGTGCACTGATGGCACTAACCTCCAACGGGGGGGGGGGAGTAACTTGGTGTTACTGATTGAACAGCAGTCCATAATAGCGGATTCCTAACTGCGAAACTATATTGCAATGAAGCCACGTTTAGCGACAAGAAATCCCTCACACATTTTAGCTTACTTGTTGCAACTGTTTTTAATATACTCACTAAAAGGAAAAATGCTCCCAACACTGATATCTGGAATAAGCTGAATGCCATCTGTCAGCCGGTGGTAATGTAACACCGGTGAGAGCAGACCAACAACGTCATTCAACAGTCATCAAACTAGAGCAGTTTCTTCAAAATGTGAGGTTCAGGTTCAGTGTCCGGCAACCAAAACTGGCGAACATTTTCCTTACATTCAAGATGTCAAGTGGCCAAATATTTTCTATAAATATAGGCACCCGACAGGAAACAACTTACTAAATTGCTATCCGTGAAAATGACACTGCATAGTTACTCAAGATGGGAAATAAATCCGTGAGCAGAGGCCTTATAAAATCTGCCAACCTCTTATCTTTCAGGCTATAACAAGGAATTGTTTAATAGCCACCTCTCAAGAGAGACTACTGATATTTATTACTATTTTAAATTATTTAAAACCCAAAATTCAATATCAGGCTCTCCGTAAAGAATCATATGAAATCATGATCAATAAATTAACTTAGTCGAAACTTAGACAAAGACTACGCCATGAACCTTAAAATAATCTGGTGTTAAAAACAAAATCAATCAATATATGCAGCCGTGCTGCCGCCGTTTTTTCTTTTTTTTTTTTTTTTGCAAAATGGAAAAAATATTACTAGGCGTTCATTAGGCATAACAGCAAATTTTGACGATGGAATCATTCAAATCCGCCAAGCTTTCATAGAAAAACGAAGGGAAATTAATAAGAAATAAAATGGTAGTAAATAACGCTAACAGTACAGTATTTATATCCATATAAAACTGCAGGAATAAATCTTCTAGTGTTCCCTAGGGTGGTGTTCTTGGCCCATTGCTTTTTATATCATTTAAGAACAACGTGTGGTTTGGCCTAGAAAATAAGCTTACTGCTTGCGCAGATAATGCTACTCTTTGTATCGGTTCCATCAGTACAGACGTGGTTTCTGACTCTTAAAATTACAAATCGGTGACAATTATGGTGAACTGAAGCTGAATGAATTCAGAAAACTTAAAGTATGACTGTTCGGCAAGCAGATCTAGGTCACTGACATTGTTCTTTTAACCACATGCAACTCGCTGAAATTTATAAGTGTCATGCTTCATTGCATATTCACTTTTAAAAACCTTTCCCGGCCTATCCCATCGTCAACAGCACAAAAAAACCTGTTTATTGAGAAAATTTTTATTGATTTTTGGAGACCTGTCCATCCCAGCGGAAATCTTTTAATTCTTTTATTCTTCCAGGTTCTGAATACTGGTCCCGTTCGATCTTCAGCATCTGGAACAGTAGAATATAAAAGTCAGGCCAAAGGCCAAGCGCTGGGATGGGACTTGTGAGGTCATTCAGCGTTGAAAGGTAAATTGAGAGTAAAAAGGTCTGACAATTGTTATGGGACGGTATTAAGTAAGATGGGAGAAAGAGACTATGACTCGTATCTCAAACTGTTGGACAAAAATTCAGTTCTATTATATTTCTTATCCTTGATCCTGACATCAATCTTTGGCACCGTCGTTCAACTACCTCGTTGCATATGCTGTAGAAGGCATTTCATAATTATAATCATCCTTTGCATTCAGATCTTCCTAGACTAATATCATCTATTCAATATACATCACACAATGCCGTACTAGATATGCAGTTAGGATAATCCCAAGTCTTTTCTTTTCTTCTGTGAAGTTTAATGCCACAGAGTTCTCTCTCCAAACGTCTTGCTCTGTTTGGAGCAACTGTGGAATGATCTTCCTGTAACTGTTTCACTAAGCAAGCTGACACAAGTCTCATTTCAGAGTTTATTTGTCACTTATTTTACTCTGTTATTAATCTTATTGTCTTTTTTTTGAGCTTTCTCTTTTTCAGCATGTTCTCTACTTCTAATTTCTTTGCTTGTACTAGGCGGTTTTTTTTATGTTCAGGGCCCAGTTGGTTGTAGGATTCTATTTTCCAATTAAGGTTGCAGCTTGGCTTGTAGTAGTCGTAGCAGTAGTCTTAGAGAAGGAAGAGTAGTTGTAGTAATAGTTATGGTGAAAGAAATCCACAACGGCAGGAGTTTTTCACCATTTCTGTGACACGCGACTGTACGATTTTTATAAATAATAATAATAATAATAATAATAATAATAATAATAATAATAATAATAATAATAAATACATAACAAAGTCATATCTAACTTTCAGCATAAGTAAAAAACGTAGAAGCGATCGAGTATCCCATTTATACGGATAAAACATCAACTAGGTGCTCACCTATGTACTGTAGTTCAACGAGGAACGATCACGTTCAACCGACAGGCCAATTATCTTAAAAGGAAAGCACTTTACCTATCAAGAGTGGTCTGTCGCTAAAAAAATAGGAGGGGGTGGAGGGCTGCACGGGGTAGGGGGGACATTGACGTTATCTTAGGTGCTGTGCGTGCAATTTTCTTAACTATTTTGTTTTGAAGACTTGCTCAAGCTGATAAGACTCTGCAAACGTTAGCCCGGTTCTCGCCGAGATGCAGCTACAAACTGCCTCCATCATTCGATCATGCAAGTTCCTGGAACAATGTCAGCTGGAATGCAAGAAAACGCTATCATACAGATACACATACACACACACACATTATACATATATATGTATGTGTGTATATATAATATATATACACATACATACACATCTACATACATACATATATATATATATATATATATATATATATATATATATATATATAGATATATATATATATATATATATATATATATATATATATAGAGAGAGAGAGAGAGAGAGAGAGAGAGAGAGAGAGAGAGAGAGAGAGAGAGAGAGAGAGAGAGAGAGAGAGAATCCCAGGGACAATGAAGAGAAAACAACAAAGCACTGAAGAGAAGACACAAACAAGCGGGAGAGCAAAGCCTTTGTGAGGGTGACTCACACCGGATACCTTCCCCCTTTTTCCCACCAACTGGAGGAGGAAAGTCGAAAATGTAACCGAGGGGAAATTCGTGCCTCCCGTTCTCCCCTCTTTTCCTCTTATCTGCCTCCGCCCTCTTTGCCCCGGTAACGCCATACCGAGAGAAATTTGATATCGGAGAACCCCCTCAGAACTACGCTCCACTTGACACAGCACAACCTCACTCCGATTTTCGGAGACAGTGTGCGTTTACCTACCTACATCTATCTGTCTATCTACCTATCTAGTTTTCTATCTATCTATCTCCCAACCTACCTCTCTAAACACCAAGAACCATCATGTGGCAACATATGTTTGCCTAAATCAGAGTGTGGAAAGATATCTCTTTTTCCCTTTGACCAACATGCAGCAGAATCTCCTCTTCACAGGGTATCTATTCTCTCTCTCTCTCTCTCTCTCTCTCTCTCTCTCTCTCTCTCTCTCTCTCTCTCTCTCTCTAGGTGTATGTAGCCTGTAATCGACACACGATAGAAACATGACCTCTCACAATCTTTAAAGGAGAGGAGACATTCTACGGCGGTGTCGAACTTCTGCTTCTTTATGGGGATTGCTGCAAACCATTTACAAAGATTAACACAGATATTAATTTAGACGTGTGACTACGCACAAATATAAACATACACGTTCGAGGAATAAGCCCTTAAGTAACATTACTATCCCATACATACCGAACTACCGACTCAATATGACTTGTCGTATAAAAAAGGACTAGGGTTTCACGATCGAAAGGAGCTGAAATAAAGGGCAGGAATAAGAGTTTAAATACAGATATAATCCGAAGTCGTAAGAATGCACATTATGAAAATATCCACTACTTTAAAGATATCATACGAAAATATCCACTGGTTGAAAGAGATCGTTCTTCCTTATTTAGACTCTCTCGTTGGACGAGACGTAGAGTTCTCGGCTAGTACTCTGCTAGGACCGAGTTCGAGTCTCCGAGTGGCCAATGAAGAATTAGAGGGATTTATTTCTGGTGATAGAAATTCATTTCTCGCCATGATGTGGTTCGGATTCCACAATAGGCTGTAGGTCCCGTTGCTAGGTAACCAATTGGTTCTTAGCCACGTAAAATAAGTCTAATCCTTTGGGCCAGCCCTAGGAGACCTGTTCATTACCTCAGTAGTCTGGTTAAACTAAGGTATACTTAACACTCTCCTAGGAATAAAATAATTTAAAACATTTTTGCCGCACCCTTTCGAAATCACCTCAATTCAAATCTACAATTAATTTTCTAGGTAGTTAACGTCCTAAGAGGTCGTTGCTTCATTTCCGTTACAGAGCGAACGCCAACTGTTGGGTAGGGTTCTTAACGTACCAAGAGGTGTGGCACATGTGATGTGTATTGGCTTATATGAGGACTCAAACCTCAAGGAAGCTAACTCCCTAATAATTAAACATTAAGGAAATAATATACTGAGAATAGTCAAACTTTAACACTTATTACGATAAATATCAATGGGTTACCTCCACGGATAAAGACAGAATAGCAAATCTTTGGCTTCATATTTTTATAAGCATGAAATGCAAATCTTTTGCTAAATAATTTTTTGACATACGTGTAAACTGATTATCTCAAGCCTCTAATCACTAAAAATGTCAAGTGAAACGTGTGAACGAACATTCGGCCTTTAAAATCTGAAAGGACACACCAGCAAAAATATAAACGCACAAACATCCAAAACACTCGGAACATTTCTCATAAGCCTTCCCACACGCAAGAAGCTTATTTATACCCGAACATCACAACCAGATGAGTCTTTTCTGTAAGGAATGAAAACGATTCCGAATTACATTGGAAACAGATATTTCCGGCAGCATAAAAATACATAAAGAAGAAAAAACTCGGACTATTCGGTGTATATAATAACCGTGTCTTGGCGCGTATATGATACGTGAAAACACGCTCTGTGGGGCTCTCATCTATTTATATACATACTCAAGAAAATCTAAGTTTATTCTGTACCGGTACAATAAAATTAGTCTTTTAAAACACCAGAGGTATTAGCAGAAAGAAGCAAGTAAGTGTCTAAAACATCAGAATGACTAAACTAAAATCTAAATCTAGTAGAAATGAATGACAGCACAAAAAGAACTTTCCAAGTAACCATAGGATTTGTCACTTCTGCACAAGTTCACAGGCACAGTAGTGCAAAATCTCGATCACCCGTGGTTGCACAACGCCACCTGTCATTTCGGTTCTCTCGCCTACTTGCGTTCCTTTTAAAACCGAACGCGCGTCTATCCAAGGTTATGACGCAAGCTATGACGTGGATCTAACCGACTCTCACTCTCTCTCTATTCCGCCTCCCCCGCCCCAATGCCATCAGCCTGCCTACATGTAGCCTTGCTCAGTTTTCATGGTCTTTGACCTTAACGAGAAAAGCAAACTCTGAATAAATTACCATCTACTGTAGGGATGAGAAAAGACAATATCATAAGAGTCTACACAGAAATCAAATGAAAACAGAGTAAATAGTTTATGGGAGCGTTCCACCGTCAGAGAAGTGCGTTTGCTAACCTTCCTCCGCAGGCACAAGGTCAACTTCTGATGAGTGGCCACAGGCTATCAGACTTACGCCTTCAAGGAAGTTAAGGGAGAAAATTAAGATACAAATTTATGAGGTGAGTAATATATATATAAATAAACCATAAAACAGTTAGCGCAGTTAGCAATTGCTTTCTAAAAATAATAAATTACTCAGCATATATTTACGACCCGTTGCTTGAAAAGCGTGTACTTATTTAAGACCGGTTACTAGAAAAAAAAGTAGCTATACATAACAGAGAGAGAGAGAGAGAGAGAGAGAGAGAGAGAGAGAGAGAGAGAGAGAGAGAGAGACGAGTGACGCATCCCGGAGACCAAACATCAACAACAGTCACGAACTTCTGCCACGTCAGAGTTCGATAAAATAGTCATAAACAGTAGCTAGTTATTCGGTTGCACCCTCATAGTACCACGATTGTTTCGTACAGTATCATTGGGAAAAAAAATCGAAATTACCTGATCAGGATCGATTCTGTGTTCTTCAAACCCACTTTAAATGAAAACATACTAATTTATGCATATAAGTCTATTAACACTGGCGAACATACCATACCGGTTTCATAAATTACTACGTGCTAACCGACACTGAAGATCCATATAACGCTTCATGCTCATAAATATTTAATTGCGCTCATGGCAAATGTGTAAGGCACAATAACAAACACAGGTAGCCTAATTCGGCTCCGAAACTGGAAAGAGACTTTAATTAACTGCCTCTGCTACTAATCCTAAAACTAAAATCAAAACTGAATGAATAATCACATGGAAACCATCCACAAGCTTTCAATCTGATTAACTAGGTTTACAGACCAGTCACCGGCCATCACAGAAAAGAATTCATCTCAAGGTTTAAATCGAGAGAATTAAAACGTAATACTCAACATAAATAAAATCTGAGTAGGCTCGCTCTCTCTCTCTCTCTCTCTCTCTCTCTCTCTCTCTCTCTCTCTCTCTCTCTCTCTCTCTCTCATAACCTTTAAACATACAAACTGATACGAGTATGTATGTATGTATGTATGTATGTATGTATGTATGTATGTATGTATGTATGTATGTATGTATGTATGTATGTATAAATAAGTTATATATATATATATAATATACAGTATTTATCATACATAAGTACATATGTATATATACATAAATATATAACGTAATGATGTAATATACATACATATATATATATATATATATATACATATATATATATTAGCCTATATATGTATATATACGGTACTTCCTTCACATGAATAACAGAGTGATATAAAATATAAATAGAGCAGGTGAGACAAGAGTGCTAGATCTTTCACCTTATTTCAAAGGCCTTTTTTGAATACATATGAAACCTATTATATATATATATATATATATATATATATATATATATATATATATATATATATATATATATATGTGTGTGTGTGTGTGTGTGTGTGTGTGTGTGTATTTGTAAACATATAGCATCGCTTTAATATACTGTATAATAACATCAGCCCAAAACAACAATTTAAATCAACCTTCAGAAACGTTATAACTGTAAATCGAAAACTGTTAGAACTGCTGGGAAGAACAAAAAACTAAGAATCCTCATGAACGTGTTTGCAACAATTTTGCGCATTGAGTTAAACAACTCCCTAAGTAAGCAGAGGAAGCGCATGGATGACTATTCACCTTAAAGGTAAACCAGATGAATCAGCAGTGAGAGAGAGAGAGAGAGAGAGAGAGAGAGAGAGAGAGAGAGAGAGAGAGAGAGAGAGAGAGAGAGAGAGAGAAAATGAGGCTTGGTTGAGTCACGGTCGCATGACACCTTAAAATCCCAAGAGCAAGGGCTACTCTCAGTACCGTAGTCATTGCCGGTGTCTGGCTACCTCATCACTACATTATCTTTCAGCCATTTACCTGTGTCTGTTACGATTAAACTATTACACAAATTTTCACATACATCCGTTGTTGTTCATCAATCTGTTAAGTCTAAATAAAATGCAGAAAAAATCCTAAGATTTCAAAACAGAAAGGCTAAGCAATTTTACAAAAAAAAAAAAAAAAAAAATCCTTCTCCCTAGAAGATATGTCAAAAATTTAGCCTAAGGACTAACGTGTTTATTTCAAATGTTATGGCCAAGAATATGTTCCAGTTTGATCTTAGACCTCTTACGTGTGACCCTTTCTTCGCACTCCAAACCATGGATGATGCAAGCCAAAACTGTCCTTAAACCATAGTTAAAATGTTACAGCCAAGGCTTAATTCTTGTATGAAATATGACTCCAAGAGTAACCTTGGCCTCTCCACAATGACACCATTGGTGGATTTGGCTATGCATCAAAGTGAGAAGCCTCTAATAGTTATTATTCATGCTAACTATGAAGTCTCTAAGTGAGAAGTCTCTATTAGTTCTTATGCTTGCAAGATATGAAGTTTCTATCTCATACAGTTAACAAGTTCTGGCCAAGATTAGATTTCTATCTGACCTTTGGCCCTCTCATAGATCGTTTCATTCTTATCTCTCCCAAATTGCATCAAGTTCTTACCAGTCCTGAGACCTACCCTTGGTAATGTTAGTGAAATCAACAAAAACGGTGTAATCCTCTTAACAAAAATAACTGGACCAAAAACAACCTTAACGTAATTAGTTAAAATCATAAATATAAGCGAGGTATACAAATGTGAACAGAATTTAACTAAATCTTAGATACGTCATTGACGACTATAATAATTATACAACGACACACTCCCACTCAAATATCCTCTACTCAGTTAAAACTACATCGAAAATGAAAGTTTAGTTCAATCTCTTTTATCAGGTTGGAGCTTTCACCGCAAATTAAAATAATTAGCCACCACATCAATCCATAAAGACTGTAATCACCTATCCTACGCCTCTACTCCTCAATAGTGTAATAAGTGTTGATTCTAGGTTTGATATATCTTATCATCAGAAGCCTCTAATTTTATGCTATGTGCGTGCTATATGGAAGAGAGAGAGAGAGAGAGAGAGAGAGAGAGAGAGAGAGAGAGAGAGAGAGAGAGAGAGAGAGAGAGAGAGAGAGAGAGAGCACGGAAAGGACCGATAAAAGAGCAAAACGGCTGTAAGTTCCACCCACCCTGAATCTCAACAGAGATTCAAGAACACAGCAGGAATCCACTTCAAGTTGGCAAGCCAGTGTCTGATTTCAATATTTCAAGGATTCTTCAAGGATCTTCCAAGTTTCTCTCTATGCTAATTATGTATGTATATATGTGATATATATATATATATATATATATATATATATATATATATATATATATATATATATATATATATATATATATATATATATATATATATATATATACTATATGGATATATGCAAGACAACCATATACATACACATATATATATATACACATATAAATATATATATATATATATATATATATATATATATATATATATATATATATGTATATATATATATATATGTATATATATATATATGCATATATATATATATATATATATATATATATATATATATATATATATATATATATATATATATATATAAACTTTAGTCTAAGCTCAGACATAAACATGTCTCATTATCAGATACAGCCATGGCCGGAGGAAACCGTTTCACTTAGGCTATGGTGTGAACTCTCTTGAAAACTTTCTCCCGCACCCGACATTCAATCATAGAGAATTTCACACTTAGGTTGTCTCCCGGTGATTTTCTCTCGTTAACTTGCGACAGGGAAAACGCCGTGTGTGCTCATCCCCCTTTCTAATTTGTCTTGTAAATCACAGCATGCATGTAGGTACATTTCCCTTTTCTACTTTGTGCAATGTAAATATGCATGATAGTACTCATCTCAGAGCCAATCTGACCATTTCACGAGGAAGAGTATATACGTGAAATAAGTTAAACATTCGACAAGGCTCTATTTCTTTCACATAAGCATTCTGAAAGGAGGGCATTTTTTAATTCAATGAAACTTAGACGGTGCCAATGGAGACATTCATGCAAAATACCAAGCATACATCCCCAAATTACTTTAATAAAAGTAAATGTTCAGAGAGCACTGAATGCAGCCTACTCATAAAATCAATTAAATACAGCTCTTACACATGCTCACACACACTATATATATATATATATATATATATATATATATATATATATATATATATATATATATATATATATATATATATATATATATATATATATATATATATATATATGTATGTATGTATACATACATACATACATACATACATATATATGTGTGTGTGCATATATATAGCTTATATACTGTATATATATATATATATATATATATATATATATATATATATATATATATATATATATATATATATATATATTATTAGAGAGAGAGAGAGAGAGAGAGACCTTCTCAGACAAGAAAAAGAGAGAAAATATGCAAAAACGTCTTAAATGTAATGAGGCCTGGCATAAATAATGGAGGCAAAACACTTCAAAGGAATGGAACCACACAAACCACGGGTTCCCAAAGGTAGAAATACAAAGAGGTCTCCCTGAAATATGTCTTATATAAAGGGGAACCACAAACACGCACCAACAGCGCTGCCAACCTTGAAACGGGTTGTTACAGACCGCCTGTGTGTAATACTCTGTGACATACGAGTACATCCATCTATATAGGCTATCTACATACACATACAGAAGGTTTAAAACGTCACTGAATGTAGTCCTGACAGGCCTTCATTGTGGGCCCAATTCTGGGTGCTTTTAAATTTTTTTGCCCAAATATGCACATACGGGCACTGACACACTAGGCTATATGCTTTAGTGTCAATCTCAGCGAGTGCGTTTGTACAAAAGACAATTAATGTTCTTACTATATTACAACACCAAAAGCAAATCTGTAGTATTCTTCGCAAAAAGGTCACGATAAGAAAAAGTTCTAGAGCGAGGACAAGAAAAAAAATAGAGTACATAGTTAACAAAGTTCTTTAAAAACGTTACGTTGCTACTTTCTAAGGACGCCACCTTAGGAAACTCTTCGTATAAAATTTCTGTAATGAAACATGTTTACAGTCTATTCAGGCTACATGTCAATACACAAAAGCACCTTAAGCCTCGTTGCATTAAACTGTAGAGAATTCATTACCAATTCTAATATACGAAAAATGAGAAGCAACAACATCAAGGCAACGTCAGCAAGAAAACAATTAAGTAATGGTTAAAAAAACTCAGTGTCATACCCAGCGAGATCTAAAATGCCTTAAGATATCGGAACGCACGACTGGTACGAGCCAAAGCATCAAAAGAAATACCGCAAGAACAAAAAAGAATCGACGAGGAGAAACGTGGAAAGGAAGAAAAACAGCGACAACCACTGCGAAAAAAGGGGTGGCATTGGAATATGCAATCCTTCTGCACCACATCCCTCTCTGCTCATAGCACCGTGAATCCTTTTTCTTGGGCAGGCGAAATCACAGAGATGCCAATCAGTGATATTCGATCCCATTTTTCATCCATGGTTGGCTTGGAAAATCCCTTACATGAAAACGTATCCTTCCGCGATATCCGGCAGGAAACCTTCAAGAGTTTTTGGTCAACTTCTTGTAACGACGACGCATTTCTTGATTAAGAAAAATGCGGAAGCATGCTATCACTTCCATTCAAATGAAAATATACATAGTTCCCTTTCCTGCCAAATCACGGTGATGGAATTCCCACGCAAGCCTTTTGGCATTTTACACGTAAACTATTATCATAAGTTTGATTTTATAACCCCTTATCAAAACAAAATCAACCACTGATTCTTAGTAAATTAAATATTTTGGAAACAAAATCATCATTCACCAGTTCTAGAACAATGCAAAAAAATTAAAAACCAAAGACTTATAATGAAGACTGAAAATAAACGTAGCTCAGCTGACAGAGGAAAAAACTAGAAACCCTTCCTCTATTTCCCTCCACTCTCAAGCTTGACAGAGGAAGAGGGACTACCACCATAAAAGAGAGGAAAGGGAAAAGGAAAGGAATGGAAAGGTAAGGAAAGGGAAGGGTTGTGTTCCCTCAACAGACAGGAACTGCATCAAAGGAAAGCTTTTTCCAATTTAAGGTTCACGGTTAATCGGTCTTCATTCCTTATTTTTTACCAACCTAACGAAAATTACTTGCTGACAACAGAGTAAAGAAAACCACAATACTCTACAGACAGAGCAACTCGACAGCGAAGAAATTAAGGCCAGTTCACTTGCATCAGAAGAAAATCATACTCGTCATGAAACACAAACAAGCAATTCACATCTAATCAGTGAAACCAATGAATCAAATACACTTTTAAACAGGCTACATCAAAAAGGAAATCCGAAAAGCTAAGGCAGACAGAATAGATCCATAACAGCAATGCGCGACCGATTTATGCTTATGTAGGCTATACTTATGCATGTATGTACAGTATGTATATTTATGAATGTGTATATATACAGGTGTGTGTGCATCTATAATTCCCTTAACACTAAATTAAAGCTTCAACTCCAGGGCGTATACCGTGCGACACCTAGAAAAGTCAAGCCTCTGATCTTCCGGGGGTCTGGTCCCACAGGTTTCCTCTTTCCCTCCAGTCCTGCGCTTGAGAAACGTAATTTAACTCCTTCAGGTCGGGTTTTGAACAAAAAAAAAAAAGGGAAAATAATCACATCAATAGAGCAGCGGCTTATTAGTAGGGCACATAACCAACCCAACAACGGGTAGGCTATAATTCCCTGAAATAGGAAAAATTATCGGGATCTGTGAATCACCACCCTCTTCACAGATATCAGGGATATAACTGAAAACGCAATCAAAACATTAAATGAAAACTCTCCGAGCACTATATAGCCTGAATGTACTATACAGTATATTTGTACAAGGAAGCAATTCTTAAATGTAACTAAAATACTCGAAGAATATTAGAAAGGAAAACAAGTGTTTTTAAAACCAGCTAAACAAACTATTAACCGAGTTATCTTTAAAATTTGCTACATTGGAATATTTTAAAACTGACAACCTAAGCCAGAGAGAGAGAGAGAGAGAGAGAGAGAGAGAGAGTATTAAAATATGCAAGGGAAAGATCGCATTCAAGATATGATCTTGGACTATCTAACGACGCAACCGACTGACCGAGGGGGAAGAAGCAAGACCGTTGAATCAGCCACGTCACTCCATGAATTGAACGAACGACCAAAAGCCATCCAACTCATCTCACTATAAAATAACCGGGTTAGGATGGATATTGCACTTCGCAACGACTTACAAAAGAAAGAATGAACTGCATAAAAACATGTCAATGAATGAAACGAGCTTCACTCAACATGAGAGATTCAGTTTGTCCAGAAACCCAAATATTTTCCACAGGTCGAAAATCAAGAGAAAGGCGGAAAGTCACTACGTAATCAGTATGACCTATTAGGCAAACAAGCTCATATTCACGGGTATGGCTACAGAATTTCGGCTTACATAAAATATCAGGATGTGGGATACTTATTTAAAAAACCTTAGGATCCAATTCCTTTAACAATTTTTTTTCAATTCAATGTAAACACTTCAGCGAAATCGGATGTCTGCCATTTGAAATATGTCTAATCCTTTACAATAGGCCTTATAATACCGCCATTAAGTCCACGCCACTGTACTCTAGTCCTACAGTGCCTTGAGCTTTTCTATTGTTCCATTTGAGAAAGAGCACACTCGCTTCTCAGGTTAATAGCTTACAGCTTTGTCAGAATTCCAAGCTTCCAACTGAATCTCTCTCTCTCTCTCTCTCTCTCTCTCTCTCTCTCTCACACACACACACACACACACACATATCTACAATTTATAAACACTAAATAATTAAAACGATCACTGATCGGAGTTGGAATCTCTAAAATAACGACGGGAATATTTCCAGCCCTTTGCAAGGCTTTCAAAAATCATTACCATAACTAACCTCTCTTAAATACTTCACTCATTACCATTTATCGATCCTGCATGACGTTCCTTATTCACAATAATGCCTAGCCTGTTCTTTATAAGTTAATAATACGGTTAAAATCCATATCGCCAAAATCATACAATCATTCAGGAGCTGAACCGTTATCATGAAAATTCAAGAATCTGGGACACTGCTTGCAAGATTAGTATGTTAAAAAATGTAGACAAATAATAAAGTATAACAATAATACTATGAAGTATAATAATAATAATACTATGATAAAGCTGAAGGAATTTCTTGTGTCGAGCCTTACTGAAAAGCCCTGTGGACACCTGCGGTCATTACGACATAAGGAAATGAAAAATATGGTTTATTTCCCCAATCATTCACCAAAATATTTTCCAAAAGCGCGCTAAAATACCATAATAACAAGACAGCAAACTTCCCCCAAAGGTTGAGTAATCTGCCCCCAAAAAGTCCCCTTTCCTCGAAGTCACACTCTCATCTCCCATAGGCTACTCTACTCGCTGCCCAGTCACGAATCCAGCCTGTGGTCACACTATTTGTAAAAGCCAACAGATAACTTTTAAAGTAATCGTTTCAATAAACTGACAAGCACAAACCAAACGATATACAATATCTCCTTGCCGGAGGCATTTTATCAACCTTATGTCTCAACAAAATCAGTCAAAAAGTATATACTTGCTATCGCTTTGTGACAAACAGACCTGGAGACCACTGCCATCATTATTTAGAGTAGGTTACCTTGAACCTTAATACTTGTTAAGGGAAAGAGACTTCGACTCATTACCACATGCTGTTCCTCTGGGAATAAAATTTCTTTTTCAGCCTTTTCAACAAGCCCGTTGTTTAGAGCTCGAATCATCAAAGACGCCCAAATTAACTAAAGGAAAAAATTAAACCAGTAGCATTATGACTCCGACAATTGCTGCCCTCCCTTCCTCCTCACCTGTGAGAGAGAGAGAGAGAGAGAGAGAGAGAGAGAGAGAGAGAGAGAGAGAGAGAGAGAGAGACGGTCGACTAACAACTCATTACTGTACCTATCTCATTCACTGTTTTGGTCAACGAAGGCAAACTGAATGTTGTAAAAAACGCGCCATATCGCCCATCTTTGTCCTGTTCGAAGTCAAGCGCTGAGAGTTCACTCACTACTATTTGTCCTTTCACTCTGCTTCTCTCTACTTACCGCATTAATAAACAAAATCATGCAACTTAGCTTTAAACGTAGATCAAACAACAAAAAAGAAGGAAGCACCAAAGTGGTATACATTAGAAGTCAGAAAATCTCGAATATATCAAAAGGCCATATCCTGATTCGCTTGCTTTATAAGTTCTCGCGTGTTCACTCTGAACCACAACAAATTAAAATCCTCGGGGCAACGCTGCTATTGCTTATAAAGCAATAAAACACACGGGACTAGTCTTGACTGTAAACTACCGTAAAAACACTGGCTGAGTAGTGAGAGAAAGAGGAGGAAGAGGAGGAGGAAGAGATTTCTCAATGTACACGCTACACCAACAAAGTGAAGTTAAAGTTCCCAAAAATACCTAACCCCGTATGATATAAAATACCTTAGAAAAAAATCGGATTACACTTCCAGTACCTATCACTGGAAACGCCTACACACAAGTAAAACATAACATACAGATTAAAAATAAAAAGTTCTATCCCTTCAAAAAAGTACTAAAATGGAGACCAATGGAGATGGTTTTACTACAAAATGCTGATAAAAACCTTCATCTGGTGGATGTTCCATCAGCATCTACGCTGATTTGGATGACTGGCATTTACGACGCCAATTTCGAGTAACTGGGAGAATAAGAGGAAGTTGATTAGGACGTATTAACAAAGCACGACTGTCCGAGCTGAGAGAGAGAGAGAGAGAGAGAGAGAGAGAGAGAGAGAGAGAGAGAGAGAGAGAGAGAGAGAGAGAGAGAGACTGGTCTGACCTTGCTAACATACCCAAGGGGACAACTCACCACATTCTATTTTACACAACGCAAAAGTATAACTGACATGCCTTCGTCTGTAAATGTACCCTGAAAAAGCAGATGACTTCAAGCAAAAAAAAAGATCATGCCAGTGTTGAGAGAGAAGGTCACCACCTGTAACAAGGGGTCGACCGAGTTCACCAAAGCAGCATCAGTTCCTTACAGCGCGTAGAAGACGCATTCAAGGTTATACAGTAGGTAGCCTATAGGTCCTCCAGGAGAGTGGAACATTCAGCTCCTACTAGACAACCTTGCTGTGTTACATATATGCACACAAGTAGGCGCTTCCTTGTTCCTTCTCTGCAGGACGGAAACGCCTACACACAAAAACGCTTCCTTCCTCTATCTACAGAACTTCCTCTGACAATTTCAACCTTTCCCGCATGGGAGAAAAAGTGGAAAATTCAGTTGTAAACAAATTCCCCTCTCACCATCACACAGTAGGTCTACATGGGGGTCTTCAATAAAATACTGCACTCCTCATAAAACTCTTTTACACTTGCCGTAGTTGATTTTATTGTTTCATATTGTTACAGCAAACAAATACAAAGGTGACATTACCTTCATGTCACCTTTACCCCTCAGTCACCCGGCAGCATAAAGTCAATATTCATTTACGATACATCCACTTCCATTCACTTGACTACTGAACTTAGTACAAAACTATCTGCCATGCCAGTGTTCCATTTATACAACAAAGACATTAGGCTACATACAATACACACGAAAGAGCGAGAAGAGAACAGGCAAAAAGTCTCTAACGTTCCTTAAAAAAATCAATCTGAATGTAGATTATAAAGTAACAAGAGTAAGGGAAAATGAATACGTAAAATATGAAGTCGACGACGAAATGAAAGGTAGGGAAATGCAAACGAACTGAGAGTGATTTCATATCGGTAGGGGCCACTGGAAAAGGTAAAAATCCCGAGACCGGAAACTAAACAAACGGGAGGAAAAAAAACATTCCGAAGAGATTGAAAAAACTGGAAAATTTGTATAAAACTGACACAGAATAAGTTATGAGCCCTGATGGAACTCTCCAAGTCAATAGCCGGGGCCCTTATATTTCCAGAGAGAGAGAGAGAGAGAGAGAGAGAGAGAGAGAGAGAGAGAGAGAGAGAGAGAGAGAGAGAGAGAGAGACTTTTATTTCCATACACTGAGGGAGAGTGAGAGAGGGGTTAACCGTAGGAATTTATGGCAAGACAGCAAATGACCATGAGAATCATAAAAAAAAGAACAGAATTCCAGCTGTTACTTCAATCAGACCTGATGATAGAAGCAATCAAGTGTGGTAAATACAATTTTCAACAAATGTCCAGACTACAAATTAACTTGAAGCTGCCACGGTAATAGCAACACAAATAAGCACAATTTTTCTGGAGCGGCCGACCCGTTCTACTCGTATTATGCTAATTATTCTACAAATTCGAAGGTGGAAAGTTCTCAAAAGTCCAATTAGCCTCTACAGGGAAGTTCTTAAAAACCACTCATACTCACTCCGTGAGGAGTTAAAAGGATGAAATGCTCAAGTCGTACTTTATTCACAAGTGCCCGGCTAAGCCTGCATCATGTTCAATTTATGATGGCATATTGCAGATATTTTACATATAATAAATATATATATATATATATATATATATATATATATATATATATATATATATATATATATATGTGTGTGTATGTGTGTGTGTGTGTGTGTGTGTGTGTGTGTGTGTGTCTGTGTGTATATGTATATGTGTGTTTGTGTCTCAGCATTACACGTTCAAAACCCAACATTGGACACCAAAGTTGACCACCTACCAGGAACATAATTACTTACCTGTGCAGTTAATGTGTGTGTGTTACCAAGAGCCCATTTCAGGCACGAGAAGCTCAACCTTCTCACTGACACTGTGCAATGTTATATTTTCAAATGAACAACGCGCATACGAAACATGGACAAATTCTGGATTTTACGAGCTGCCTACTGTAAATCTTAATCATTAATTAAAGGATGTTAATTAATATAAAAATAAATTGTGAGTTTACCGTATAAACTTAACCCTCTCCACAGAGGCGGCAATCCATACCAACCACCAATAAAAAAAAAAAAATGGTCTACGTGAACAGCAACATATGGCTTCAATTATAGGCCTACCGTTCGGGCCTGATCGGTCAACACAAAAGAACAAGGACTGGGGTGACACTATCATTTTTTCCAAGGTTTGTTGTTATGCAGTGTTGTAAACTAAAATAACCAGGTCTCCAACTAAATAAATAAATAAAAAATAACTAAAAAAAATAACTGACCCAAAACATACAGCCCTCATGTGAGCTTATTTATTAAATGGAAACATCTAGGCCTACTAAAGGATTAAAAAACAGCCTAACCACATATTCAAATTATACATCCTATTTTCAAGTCTGTATCATTTTGGAACTGACCAAATTCCTCATGCCATTTAGTGTTATGACAGTGTGAATTTAACAAAATGTAGGGCGTGATCTGGATCCTGGAAAAAAACAGTATGAATTTTCGATTGTCTCTGCTAACGTACGTTGAATGAATTTGCCGGTCCCACAGAGAGCACAGGGTGGAGTGGGACCGGATAAGAAGCATAGGCTACATTAAACCTACATCTGACTTGACTGTGCATTTCCTTTCACAGTCAACTGTGTTCATCACAATGATCTCCATTATCGGACAGCTTTGATCAAAGTTTCTAACTTATGTCCAAAGATGAGAAAGGTACTTTCTAAAGTATCTCTAAATATGTCCAAATATAAGTAACATAATTTCTGAACCATGTCCAAAGATAAAGTTATTTTCTATATTATGTCCGAGGATGAGAAAGGTACTTTCTAAAGTATGTCAATAGACGAGAAAGGTATTTTCTGAAGTATGTCAAAAGACAAGGAAGGTATTTTCTTGAGTGAATTCAAAGAGAAAGGTATTTTCTGAAGCGTCCGACGACTAGAAAAATTATTATCTGTAGTATAGAGTTTAGGCCAAAGGCCAAGCGCTGGGACCTACGAGGTCATTCAGCGCTGAAATTGACAGTAAAAAGGTTTGAAGGGTGTAAAAGGAGGAAAACCTCGCAGTTTGCACTATGAAACACTACTATTAACAGAGAATGTAAAGTAAGATGGAAGAAAGAGAATATGAACGGAGGTTCATTAAACGGAGTGAAAGGGGCTGCAGCTAGGGGCCGAAGGGACGCTGTAAAAAACTTAAGAAATGCCTACAGTGCACTGCACGAGGTGCACTGACGGCACTAACTCCTTATGGGCTTTCTGTAGGATGTCCAACGACGAGAACGGTATTTTCTAAAGTACAGTATGTCCCAAGACGAGAAAGGTATTTTTTGCAGTATGCCCAAAGATAAGAAGGCCATTTTCTTAAGTCTGTCCAAAAGTGAGAAAGAGATTTTCTTAAGTATGTCCCAGGATGAGAAGGGCATTTCCTGAAGTATGTCGAAAGATGAGAAAGACATTTTCTTAAGTCTGTCCAAAGATGAGAAAGACATTTTCTTAAGTCTGTCCAAAGATGAGAAGGGCATTTTCTGAAGTATGCCCAAAGATGAGAAAGGCATTTTCTGAAGTATGCCCAAAGATGAGAAAAGCATTTTCTGAAGTATGCCCAAAGATGAGAAAGACATTTTCTTAAGTATGTCCAAGGATGAGAAGGGTATTTTCTGAAGTATACCCAAAGATGAGAATGGCATTTTCTGAAGTTATGCCTAAAGATGAGAAAGACATTTTCTTAAGTATGTCCAAGGATGAGAAAAGGGCATTTTGAAGTATGCCCAAAGATGAAAAAGGCATTTTCTGAAGTATGCCCCAAGATGAGAAAGGCATTTTCCGAAGTATGTCCAAAGGTGAGAAAGGTATTTTCTAAAGTATGTCCAATGATGAGAAAGGTGTTTCTAAACTAGTGTGTTCCATAACGAGAAAGGTCTAAGAACACGGTCGATAATTAGCCTAGATGGCTAACAAAGCCAATCTACGGGTTCAAAAGGACTATAAGCTAATGGCATTAGAGAGAGAGAGAGAGAGAGAGAGAGAGAGAGAGAGAGAGAGAGAATTACCTATCGCTCTCGTCCTTTAAACAATAAACGTGCCGGTACTGTATCAAGAGTCGTCAGCGCAAAACTGGTCAAACAGGAAAAACTGAAGACTAGTGTGGTTACGTAAGGATATGCAGTCTGGTGGGTCTTGAGAGGGTAGGGCTGGAGGTTTGACTGGGAAGTGGGCGCAGAGAAGCTATAGAGGGGCAAAGAATAAACGAGAATATAAAACGGGAATACAGTCAAGATGATATGAAGGGGTGGGGGATGGGGGGGGAGGTATAAGCAAAAACCGAGACTGAAAAGTCAGGATTTAAAATAAACGGGACATTTTTCATTTGTTTTGTTTCAGCGATATTTTATATATATATATATATATATATATATATATATATATATATATATATATATATATATATATATATTATAGGAAACACTCTCCAATAAAATCTACGAAATAAACACATACTCAAGTAACTAACACTACAGATAAAAATAATATATTTACAGACGCAACAAATATATCCACGCAATACTAAATTCCTCATTATGTAACCCCCTTTTTCTTAATGCCACGGCACTTCATGTCGCCCAGCTCCTTGCGGGTGTTTTCTCAACCTCTAGGCCACTCAAGTTGAATGCTGATACGAGCTGCTCTACTAGCAAGAGCCTTTATCGGCAAAGGACTGGCTTAAAATAAAACAACACTACTAGCGTTCAATTATTAATATATTTTGAGATATATGCATGCTCATGAGAACAGCCAATCAAACTGGGATATTAATCTCCACAGGGTTAAAACAGAATAACAGTAATGAGCACTAACTTACAGCTAATCTTTTTCTGATTTTATCGAAATGGGATTTAACTGCTGGCGGTAGTTAAACTATTACGTAAATATCCGTTGAAATGACTTAAACCATTAGTCAATTATACATATTACCAGTTCAAATAAGC